>NW_028270143.1:67830111-67981488 GCF_037043375.1 Chiloscyllium plagiosum | reverse complement strand
GATTTCACTGGCTCTCAGCTTGAGATGGATTTCACTGGCGCTGTGTTTGGGTTGGATTTCACTGGCTCTGTGTTTGGGATGGATTTCACTGGATCTGTGCTTAGGATGGATTTCACTGGCTCTGTGCTTGGGATGGGATTCACTCGCTCTGTGTTGGCGTGGATTTCACTGGCTCTGTGCTTCGGTGGATTTCACTGGCTCCATGCTTGGGATGGATTAACTGGCTCTGAGCTTGTGATGGGTTTCACTAGCTCTGTGTTTGGGTGGATTTCACTGGCTCTGTGCTTATGATGGTTTTCACTGGCTCCATGCTTGGGATGGATTACACTGGTTTTGTGCTTGGGATGGATTTCACTGGCTCTGTTCTTGGGATGGGATTCACTGGCTCTGTGCTTGGGATGGATTTCACTGGCTCTGTGTTTGGGATGGATTTCACTGGATCTGTGCTTAGGATGGATTTCACTGGCACTGTGTTGGGGTGGATTTCACTGGCTCTGTGCTTCGGTGGATTTCACTGGCTCCATGCTTGGGATGGATTAACTGGCTCTGAGCTTGGGATGGGTTTCACTGGCTCTGTGTTTGGGTGGATTTCACTGGCTCTGTGCTTATGATGGATTTCACTCGCTCCATGCTTGGGATGGATTACACTGGTTCTGTGCTTGGGATGGATTTCACTGGCTCTGTCCTTGGTATGGATTTCACTGGCTTTGTGTTTGGGAGGGATTTCACTGGCTCTGTGCTTGGGATGGATTTCACTGGCTCTGTGCTTTGGTGGGATTTCACTGGCTCTCAGCTTGAGATGGATTTCACTGGCTCTGTGTTTGGGATGGACTTCACTGGCTCTGTGCTTGGGATGGGATTCACTGGCTCCGTGCTTTGGATGGATCTCACCGGCTCTGTGTTTGGGATGTTTTTCACTGGCACTGTGTATGGGATAGATTTCACTGGCTCTGTGCTTGTGATGGATTTCACTGGCTCTGTGCTTTTGTGGGATTTCACCGGCTCTGTGCTTGCGATGGATTTCACTGGCTCTGTGCTTGGAAGGGATTTCACTGGCTCTCACGTTGAGATGGATTTCACTGGCTCTGTGTTTGGGATGGATTTCACTGGATCTGTGCTTAGGATGGATTTCACTGGCTCTGTGCTTGGGATGTGATTCACTGGCTCTGTGTTGGCGTGGATTTCACTGGCTCTGTTCTTGGGATGGGATTCACTGGCTCTGTGCTTGGGATGGATTTCACTGGCTCTGTGTTTGGGATGGATTTCACTGGCTTCGTGTTTGGGG
The DNA here is from genome assembly GCF_037043375.1 of Chiloscyllium plagiosum. Lineage (NCBI taxonomy): Eukaryota > Metazoa > Chordata > Chondrichthyes > Orectolobiformes > Hemiscylliidae > Chiloscyllium > Chiloscyllium plagiosum. The sequence goes on along the minus strand of NW_028270143.1, from coordinate 67,980,203 downwards.
GTGATTTCATGAGCTCTATGCTTGGGATGGATTTCACCAGCTCTTTGTTTGGGATGGATTTCACTGGCTCTGTGCTTGGGATCGGATTCACTGGCTCTGTGTTGGGGTAGATTTCACTGGCTCTGTGCTTGTGTTGGATTTCACTGGCTCTGTGCTTGGGATGGATTTCACCGGCTCTGTGCTTGGGATGGATTTCACTGGCTCTGTGCTTGGGATGGATTTCACTGCCTCTGTTTGTGCGATGGCTCTCACCTGCTCTGCAATTGATATAGAATTCACTGGCTCTGTGCTTCAATGGATTTCACCGGCTCTGTGCTTATGATGGATTTCACTGGCTCCATGGTTGTGATCGATTTCACCGGCTCTGTTTTTTGGATGGATTTCACTGGTTCTGTGCTTGGGATGGATTTCGCTGGCACGGTGCTTGCGATGGATTTCACTTGCTCTCAGCTTGAGATGAATTTCACTGGCGCTGTGTTTGGGTCGGATTTCATTGGCTCTGTGCTTGGGATGGATTTCACTGGCTCTGTGCTTTGGTGGGATTTCACTGGCTCTGTGCTTGCGATGGATTTCACTGGCTCTGTGCTTGGAAGGGATTTCACTGGCTCTCAGCTTGAGATGGATTTCACTGGCTCTGTGTTTGGGATGGATTTCACTGGCTCTGTGCTTCGGTGGATTTCACTGGCTCCATGCTTGTGATTGATTAACTGGCTCTGAGCTTGGGATGGGATTCACTGCCTCTGTGTTGGGGTGGATTTCACTGGCTCTGTGCTTTGGTGGATTTCACTGGCTCCATGCATGGGATGGATTAACTGGCTCTGAGCTTGGGATGGGTTTCACTAGCTCTGTGTTTGGGTGGATTTCACTGGCTCTGTGCTTATGATGGATTTCACTGGCTCCATGCTTGGGATGGATTACACTGGTTCTGTGCTTGGGATGGATTTCACTGGCTCTGTCCTTGGTATGGATTTCACTGGCTTTGTGTTTGGGAGGGATTTCACTGGCTCTGTGCTTGGGATGGATTTCACTGGCTCTGTGCTTTGGTGGGATTTCACTGGCTCTCAGCTTGAGATGGATTTCACTGGCTCTGTGTTTGGGATGGACTTCACTGGCTCTGTGCTTGGGATGGGATTCACTGGCTCCGTGCTTTGGATGGATCTCACCGGCTCTGTGTTTGGGATGTTTTTCACTGGCACTGTGTATGGGATAGATTTCACTGGCTCTGTGCTTGTGATGGATTTCACTGGCTCTGTGCTTTTGTGGGATTTCACCGGCTCTGTGCTTGCGATGGATTTCACTGGCTCTGTGCTTGGAAGGGATTTCACTGCCTCTGTTTGTGCGATGGCTCTCACCTGCTCTGCGATTGATATAGAATTCACTGGCTCTGTGCTTCAATGGATTTCACCGGCTCTGTGCTTATGATGGATTTCACTGGCTCCATGGTTGTGATCGATTTCACCGGCTCTGTTTTTGGGATGGATTTCACTGGTTCTGTGCTTGGGATGGATTTCGCTGGCACGGTGCTTGCGATGGATTTCACTTGCTCTCAGCTTGAGATGAATTTCACTGGCGCTGTGTTTGGGTCGGATTTCATTGGCTCTGTGCTTGGGATGGATTTCACTGGCTCTGTGCTTTGGTGGGATTTCACTGGCTCTGTGCTTGCGATGGATTTCACTGGCTCTGTGCTTGGAAGGGATTTCACTGGCTCTCAGCTTGAGATGGATTTCACTGGCTCTGTGTTTGGGATGGATTTCACTGGATCTGTGCTTAGGATGGATTTCACTGGCTCTGTGCTTGGGATGGATTTCACTGGCGCTGTGCTTGGGTTGGGATTCACTGGCTCCGTGCTTTGGATGGATCTCACCGGCTCTGTGTTTGGAATGTATTTCACTGGCACTGTGTTTGGGATAGATTTCACTGGCTCTGTGCTTGGGATGGATTTCACTGGCTCTGTGCTTTGGTGGGATTTCACCGGCTCTGTGCTTGCGATGGATTTCACTGGCTCTGCGCTTGAGATGGATTTCACTGGCTCTGTGCTTGGGATGGATATCACTGGCGCAGTGCTTGGGTTGGGATTCACTGGCTCCGTGCTTTGGATGGATCTCACTGGCTCTGTGTTTGGGGTGTATTTGACTGGCACTGTGTTTGGGATAGATCTCACTGGGTCTGTGCTTGGGATGGATTTCACTGGTTCTGTGCTTTGGTGGGATTTCACCGGCTCTGTGCTTGAGATGGATTTCACTGGCTCTGCGCTTGGGATGGATTTCACCGGCTCTGTGTTTGGGATGGATTTCACCAGAACTGGGTATGGGATAGATTTCACTGGCTTTGTGCTTATGATGGATTTCACTGGCTCTGTGCTTTGGTGGGATTTCACCGGCTCTGTCCTTGCGATTGATTTCACGGGCTCTGTGCTTGGAAGGGATTTCACTGGCTCTCACGTTGAGATGGCTTTCACTGGCTCTGTGTTTGGGATGGATTTCACTGGATCTGTGCTTAGGATGGATTTCACTGGCTCTGTGTTGGGGTGGATTTCACTGGCTCTGTGCTTATGATGGTTTTCACTGGCTCCATGCTTGGGATGGATTACACTGGTTTTGTGCTTGGGATGGATTTCACTGGCTCTGTGTTTGGGATGGATTTCACAGGCTTCGTGTTTGGGGGTGATTTCACGAGCTCTATGCTTGGGATGGATTTCACCAGCTCTTTGTTTGGGATGGATTTCACTGGCTCTGTGCTTGGGATGGATTAACCGGCTCTGTGCTTGCGATTGATTTCACGGGCTCTGTGCTTGGAAGGGATTTCACTGGCTCTCACGTTGAGATGGATTTCACTGGCTCTGTGTTCGGGATGGACTTCACTGGATCTGTGCTTAGGATTGATTTCACTGGCTCTGTGCTTGGGATCGGATTCACTGGCTCTGTGTTGGGGTAGATTTCACTGGCTCTGTGCTTGTGTTGGATTTCACTGGCTCTGTGCTTGGGATGGATTTCACCGGCTCTGTGCTTGGGATGGATTTCACTGGCTCTGTGCTTGGGATGGATTTCACTGCCTCTGTTTGTGCGATGGCTCTCACCTGCTCTGCGATTGATATAGAATTCACTGGCTCTGTGCTTCAATGGATTTCACCGGCTCTGTGCTTATGATGGATTTCACTGGCTCCATGGTTGTGATCGATTTCACCGGCTCTGTTTTTGGGATGGATTTCACTGGTTCTGTGCTTGGGATGGATTTCGCTGGCACGGTGCTTGCGATGGATTTCACTTGCTCTCAGCTTGAGATGAATTTCACTGGCGCTGTGTTTGGGTCGGATTTCATTGGCTCTGTGCTTGGGATGGATTTCACTGGCTCTGTGCTTTGGTGGGATTTCACTGGCTCTGTGCTTGCGATGGATTTCACTGGCTCTGTGCTTGGAAGGGATTTCACTGGCTCTCAGCTTGAGATGGATTTCACTGGCTCTGTGTTTGGGATGGATTTCACTGGATCTGTGCTTAGGATGGATTTCACTGGCTCTGTGCTTGGGATGGATTTCACTGGCGCTGTGCTTGGGTTGGGATTCACTGGCTCCGTGCTTTGGATGGATCTCACCGGCTCTGTGTTTGGAATGTATTTCACTGGCACTGTGTTTGGGATAGATTTCACTGGCTCTGTGCTTGGGATGGATTTCACTGGCTCTGTGCTTTGGTGGGATTTCACCGGCTCTGTGCTTGCGATGGATTTCACTGGCTCTGCGCTTGGGATGGATTTCACCGGCTCTGTGTTTGGGATGGATTTCACCGGCACTGTGTATGGGATAGATTTCACTGGCTCTGTGCTTTGGTGGGATTTCACCAGCTCTGTGCTTGCGATGGATTTCACTGGCTCTGTGCTGGAAGGGATTTCAATGGCTCTCACCTTGAGATGGATTTCACTGGCTCTGTGTTTGGGATGGATTTCACTGGCTCTGTGCTTGGGATGGATATCACTGGCGCAGTGCTTGGGTTGGGATTCACTGGCTCCGTGCTTTGGATGGATCTCACTGGCTCTGTGTTTGGGGTGTATTTGACTGGCACTGTGTTTGGGATAGATCTCACTGGGTCTGTGCTTGGGATGGATTTCACTGGCTCTGTGCTTTGGTGGGATTTCACCGGCTCTGTGCTTGAGATGGATTTCACTGGCTCTGCGCTTGGGATGGATTTCACCGGCTCTGTGTTTGGGATGGATTTCACCGGCACTGGGTATGGGATAGATTTCACTGGCTCTGTGCTTATGATGGATTTCACTGGCTCTGTGCTTGCGATTGATTTCACTGGCTCTGTGCTTGGAAGGGATTTCACTGGCTCTCACGTTGAGATGGCTTTCACTGGCTCTGTGTTTGGGATGGATTTCACTGGATCTGTGCTTAGGATGGATTTCACTGGCTCTGTGTTGGGGTGGATTTCACTGGCTCTGTGCTTCGGTGGATTTCACTGGCTCTGTGCTTATGATGGTTTTCACTGGCTCCATGCTTGGGATGGATTACACTGGTTTTGTGCTTGGGATGGATTTCACTGGCTCTGTTCTTGGGATGGGATTCACTGGCTCTGTGCTTGGGATGGATTTCACTGGCTCTGTGTTTGGGATGGATTTCACTGGCTTCGTGTTTGGGGGTGATTTCATGAGCTCTATGCTTGGGATGGATTTCACCAGCTCTTTGTTTGGGATGGATTTCACTGGCTCTGTGCTTGGGATGGATTTCACTGGCTCTGTGCTTGGATTGATTTCTCCGGCTCTGTGCTTTGGAGGGATTTCACTGGCTCTGTTTTTGGGATGGATTTCACTGGTTCTGTGCTTGGGATGGATTTTGCTGGCTTTGTGCTTGCGATGGATTTCACTGGCTCTCAGCTTGAGATGGATTTCACTGGCGCTGTGTTTGGATTGGATTTCACTGGCTCTGTCCTTGGGATGGAGTTCACTGGCTTTGTGTTTGGGAGGGATTTCATTGGCTCTGTGCTTGGGATGGATTTCACTGGCTCTGTGCTTTGGTGGGATTTCACCGGCTCTGTGCTTGGAAGGGAGTTCACTGGCTCTCATGTTGAGATGGATTTCACTGGCTCTGTGTTTGGAATGGATTTCACTGGATCTGTGCTTAGGATGGATTTCACTGGCTCTGTGCTTGGGATGGGATTCACTGGCTCTGTGTTGGGGTGGATTTCACTGGCTCTGTGCTTCGGTGGATTTCACTGGCTCCATGCTTGGGATGGATTAACTGGCTCTGAGCTTGGGATGGGTTTCACTAGCTCTGTGTTTGGGTGGATTTCACTGGCTCTGTGCTTATGATGGATTTCACTGGCTCCATGCTTGGGATGGATTATACTGGTTTTGTGCTTGGGATGGATTTCACTGGCTCTGTTCTTGGGATGGGATTCACTGGCTCTGTGCTTGGGATGGATTTCACTGGCTCTGTGTTTGGGATGGATTTCACTGGCTTCGTGTTTGGGGGTGATTTCATGAGCTCTATGCTTGGGATGGATTTCACCAGCTCTTTGTTTGGGATGGATTTCACTGTCTCTGAGCTTGGGATGGATATCACTGGCTCTGTGCTTTGGAGGGATTTCACTGGCTCTGTTTTTGGAATGGATTTCACTGGTTCTGTGCTTGGGATGAATTTCGCTGGCTTTATGCTTGCGATGGATTTCACTGGCTCTCAGCTTGAGATGGATTTCACTGGCGCTGTGTTTGGGTTGGATTTCACTGGCTCTGTCCTTGGGATGGATTTCACTGCCTTCGTGTTTGGGAGGGATTTCATTGGCTCTGTTTTTGGGATGGATTTCACTGGCTCTGTGCTTTTGTGGGATTTCACCGGCTCTGTGCTTGCGATTGATTTCAATGGCTCTGTGCTTGGAAGGAATTTCACTGGCTCTCACGTTGAGATGGATTTCACTGGCTCTGTGTTTGGGTGGATTTCACTGGCTCTGTGCTTATGATGGATTTTACTGGCTCCATGCTTGGGAGGGATTTCACTGGCTCTGTGCTTGGGAGGGATTTCACTGGCGCTGTGCTTGCGATTGATTTCAATGGCTCTGTGCTTGGAAGGAATTTCATTGGCTCTCACGTTGAGATGGATTTCACTGGCTCTGTGTTCGGGATGGACTTCACTGGATCTGTGCTTAGGATTGATTTCACTGGCTCTGTGCTTGGGATCGGATTCACTGGCTCTGTGTTGGGGTAGATTTCACTGGCTCTGTGCTTGTGTTGGATTTCACTGGCTCTGTGCTTGGGATGGATTTCACCGGCTTTGTGCTTGTGGAGGATTTCCCAGGCTCTCTGCTTGGGATGGATTTCACTGGCTCTGTGCTTTGGATGGATTTCACTGCCTCTGTTTGTGCGATGGATCTCACCTGCTCTGCGATTGATATAGATTTCACTGGCTCTGTGCTTCAATGGATTTCACCAGCTCTGTGCTTATGATGGATTTCACTGGCTCCATGGTTGTGATCGATTTCACCGGCTCTGTTTTTGGGATGGATTTCACTGGTTCTGTGCTTGAGATGGATTTCGCTGGCACGGTGCTGGCGATGGATTTCACTTGCTCTCAGCTTGAGATGAATTTCACTGGCGCTGTGTTTGGGTTGGATTTCATTGGCTCTGTGCTTGGGATGGATTTCACTGGCTCTGTGCTTGCGATGGATTTCACTGGCTCTGTGCTTGGAAGGGATTTCACTGGCTCTCAGCTTGAGATGGATTTCACTGGCTCTGTGTTTGGGATGGATTTCACTGGATCTGTGCTTAGGATGGATTTCACTGGCTCTGTGCTTGGGATGGATTTCACTGGTGCTGTGCTTGGGTTGGGATTCACTGGCTCCATGCTTTTGATGGATCTCACCGGCTCTGTGTTTGGGATGGATTTCACTGGCTTCGTGTTTGGGGGTGATTTCATGAGCTCTATGCTTGGGATGGATTTCACCAGCTCTGTGCTTGGGATGGATTTCACTGGCTCTCTGCTTGGGATGGATTTCGCTGGCTTTGTGCTTGCGATGGATTTCACTGGCTCTCAGCTTGAGATGGATTTCACTGGCGCTGTGTTTGGATTGGATTTCACTGGCTCTGTCCTTGGGATGGAGTTCATTGGCTTTGTGTTTGGGAGGGATTTCATTGGCTCTGTGCTTGGGATGTATTTCACTGGCTCTTTGCTTTGGTGGGATTTCACCGGCTCTGTGCTTGCGATTGATTTCACGGGCTCTGTGCTTGGAAGGGATTTCACTGGCTCTCACGTTGAGATGGATTTCACTGGCTCTGTGTTTGGGATGGATTTCACTGGATCTGTGCTTAGGATGGATTTCACTGGCTCTGTGCTTGGGAGGGATTTCACTGGCTCTTTGTTGGGGTGGATTTCACTGTCTCTGTGCTTCGGTGGGTTTCACTGGCTCTGTGCTTGGGATGGATTAACTGGCTCTGAGCTTGTTATGGATTTTACTGGCTCTGTGCTTGGGAGGGATTTCACTGGCTTCATGTTTGGGGGGGATTTCACTGGCTCTGTGCTTTGGATGGATTTCACTGGCTCTGTGCTTGGTATGGATTTTACTGGCTCTGTGCTCGGTATGGATTTACTGGCTCTGTGATTGGGATGGATATCACTGGCTCTGTGCTTTGGATGGATTTCACTGGCTCTGTGCTTGGAATGGATTTCACTGGCTCTGTGCTTTGGTAGGATTTCACCAGCTCTGTGCTTGCGATCGATTTCACCGGCTCTGTGCTTGGGATGGATTTCACTGGCTTTGTGCTTTGGTGGGATTTCACCAGCTCTGTGCTTGCGATGGATTTCACTGGCACTGTGCTTTAGAGGGATTTCACCGGCTCTGTGCTTGGGATGGATTTCACTGGCTCTGTGCTTTGGTGGGATTTCACCGGCTCTGTGCTTGGAATGGATTTCACTGGCTCCATGCTTGAGATGTACTTCACCGGCTCTATGCTTGGGATATATTTCCTGGCTCTGTGCTTGAATGGATTTCACCGGCTCTGTGCTTGGAATGGATTTCACTGGCTCCATGCTTGTAATCGATTTCACTGGCTCTGTGCTTGGGGTGGATTTCACTGGCTCTGTGCTTGGGAAGGAATTCACTGCCTCTGTGTTTGGGATGGATTTCACCGGCTCTGTGCTTGGGATGGATGTCACTGGCTCTGTATTTGGGATGGATTTCACTACCTCTGTATTTGGGATGGATTTCACTCGCTCTGTGCTTGGGATGGATTTCACTGGCACTGTGCCTTGGATGGATTGCAATGGCTCTGTGCTTGGGATGGATTTCACTGGCTCTGTGTTTGTGATGGGTTTGACTGGCTCTGTAATTGGGATAGTATTCACCGGCTCTGTGCTTGAATGGATTTCACCGGCTCTGTGCTTGTAATCGATTTCACTGGCTCTGTGCTTGGGATGGATTTTCACTGCCTCTGTGCTTGGGGTGGATTTTACTGGCTCTGTGCTTGGGAAGGAATTCACTGCCTCTGTGTTTAGGATGGATTTCACTGGATCTGTGCTTAGGATGAATTTCACTGGCTCTGTGTTGGGGTGGATTTCACTGGCTCTGTGCTTCGGTGGATTTCACTGGCTCCATGCTTGGGATGGATTAACTGGCTCTGAGCTTGGGATGGGTTTCACTAGCTCTGTGTTGGGGTGGATTTCACTGGCTCTGTGCTTCGGTGGATTTCACTGGCTCTGTGCTTGGGATGGATTAACTGGCTCTGTGCTTGTTATGGATTTTACTGGCTCTGTGCTTGGGAGGGGTTTCACTGGCTTCATGTTTGGGGGGGATTTCACTGGCTCTGTGCTTGGGATGGATTTCACTGGCTTCATGTTTGGGGGGGATTTCACTGGCTCTGTGCTTTGGATGGATTTCATCGGCTCTGTGCTATGGAGGGATTTCACTGGCTCTGTTTTTGGGATGGATTTCACTGGTTCTGTGCTTGGGATGGATTTCGCTGGCTTTGTGCTTGCGATGGATTTCACTGGCTCTCAGCTTGAGATGGATTTCATTGGCGCTGTGTTTGGATTGGATTTCACTGACTCTGTCCTTGGGATGGAGTTCACTGGCTTTGTGTTTGGGAGGGATTTCATTGGCTCTGTGCTTGGGATGGATTTCACTGGCTCTGTGCTTTGCTGGGATTTCACCGGCTCTGTGCTTGCGATTGATTTCACGGGCTCTGTGCTTGGAAGGGATTTCACTGGCTCTCACGTTGAAATGGATTTCACTGGCTCTGTGTTTGGGATGGATTTCACTGGATCTGTGCTTAGGATGGATTTCACTGGCTCTGTGCTTGGGATGGATTAACTGGCTCTGTGCTTGTTATGGATTTTACTGGCTCTGTGCTTGGGATGGATTTCACTGGCTCTGTGCTTGGTATGGATTTACTGGCTCTGTGATTGGGATGGCATTCACCGGCTCTGTGATTGGGATGGATATCACTGGCTCTGTGCTTTGGATGGATTTCACTGGCTCTGTGCTTGGAATTGATTTCACTGGCTCTGTGCTTTGGTAGGATTTCACCAGCTCTGTGCTTGGGATGGATTTCACTGGCTCTGTGCTTTGGTGGGATTTCACCAGCTCGGTGCTTGCGATCGATTTCACCGGCTCTGTGCTTGGGATGGATTTCACTGGCTCTGTGCTTTGGTGGGATTTCACCAGCTCTGTGCTTGCGATGGATTTCACTGACTCTGTGCTTGGGATGGATTTCACTGGCACTGTGCTTTAGAGGCTCCATGCTTGAGATGTACTTCACCGGCTCTATGCTTGGGATATATTTCCTGGCTCTGTGCTTGAATGGATTTCACCGGCTCTGTGCTTGGAATGGATTTCACTGGCTCCATGCTTGTGATCGATTTCACTGGCTCTGTGCTTGGGATGGAATTCACTGCCTCTGTGTTTGGGATGGATTTCACCGGCTCTGTGCTTGGGATGGATGTCACTGGCTCTGTGCTTAGGATGGATTTCACCGGCTCTGTGCTTAGGATGGATTTCACCGGCTCTGTGCTTGGGATGGATTTCACTGCCTCTGTATTTGGGATGGATTTCACTGTCTCTGTGATTGGGATGGATTTCACTGCCTCTGTATTGGGATGGATTTCACTCGCTCTGTGCTTGGGATGGATTTCACTGGCACTGTGCTTGGGATGGATTTCGCCGGCTCTGTGCTTGGGATGTATTTCACTGGCTCTGTGTTTGTGATGGATTTCACTGGCTCTGTGATTGGGATGGTATTCACCGGCTCTGTGATTTGAATGGATTTCACTGGCTCTGTGTTTGTGATGGATTTCACTGCCTCTGTATTTGGGATGGATTTTACTGGCTCTGTGCTTGGCAAGGAATTCACTGCCTCTGTGTTTGGGATGGATTTCACCGGCTCTGTGCTTGGGATGGATTTCACTGGCTCTGTGCTTGGGATACATTTCACCGGCTCTGTTTTTCGAATGGATTTCACTTGCTCTGTGTTTGGGAGGGATTTCACTGGCTCTCAGCTTGTGATGGATTTCACTGGCTCTGTGCTTGGGATGGATTTCACTGGCTCTGTGTTTGGGATGGATTTCACTGGGTCTGTGCTTGGAATGGATTTCACTGGCTCCATGCTTGAGATGTATTTCACCGGCTCTATGCTTGGGATAGATTTCACTGGCTCTGTGCTTGCGATGGATTTCACTGGCTCTGTGCTTGGGATGGGATTCACTGGCTCTGTGTTTGGGAGGGATTTCACTGGCTCTCAGCTTGGGATGGATTTCACTGGTTCTGTGTTTGGGATGGATTTCACTGGCTTTGTGATTGGGGAGGATTCCCCTGGCTCTATGCTTGGGATGGATTTCACCGGCTCTGTGCTTGGGATGGATTTCACTGACTCTGTGTTTGGGAGGGATTTCACTGGCTCTGTGTTTGGGATGGATTTCACTGGTTCTGTGTTTGGGATGGATTTCACTGGCTCTGTGCTTGGGATGGATTTCACTGGCTTTGTGATTGGGATGGATTTCACTGGCTTTGTGATTGGGGAGGATTTCCCTGGCTCTATGCTTGGGATGGATTTCACCGGCTCTGTGCTTGGGATGGATTTCACTGACTCTGTGTTTGCGATGGATCTCACCTGCTCTGTGATTGTGATGGATTTCAACGGTTTTGAGTTTGTGATGGATTTCACCGGCTCTGTGCTTGGGATGGATTTCACTGGCTCTGTGCTTGGGATGGATTTCACTGGCTTTGTGCTTGGGATGGATTTCACTGGCTCTGTGTTTGGGAGTGATATCACTGGCTCTGTGTTTGGGATGGATTTCACTGGCGCCATGCTTTAGATGTATTTCACCGGCTCTATGCTTGGGAGAGATTTCACTGGCTCTGTGCTTGAATGGATTTCACCGGCTCTGTGCTTATGATGGATTTCAGTGGTTCCATGCTTGTGATCAATTTCACTGGCTCTGTGTTTGGGAGGGATTTCACTGCCTGTGTGTTTAGGATGGATTTCACTGGCTCCATGCTTTGGATGGATTTTACCGGCTCTGGGTTTGGGATGGATTTCACCGGCACTGTGTTTGGGATAAATTTCACTGGCTCTGTGCTTGCGATGGATTTCACTGGCTCTGTGCTTTAGATGGATTTCACCGGCACTGTGCTTGGGATGGATTTCACCAGCTCTGTCCTTGGGACTGATTTCACTGGCTCTCTGCTTGGGATGGATTTCACTGGCTTTCTGCTTGGGGAGGATTTCCCTGGCTCTATGCTTGGGATGAATTTCACCGGCTCTGTGTTTGCGATGGATCTCACCTGCTCTGTGATTGTGATGGATATCACTGGCTCTGTGCTTTGGATGGATTTCACTGGCTCTGTGCTTGGGATGGATTTCACTGGCTCTGTGCTTGGGATACATTTCACCGGCTCTGTGCCTAGGATGGCTATCACTGGCTCTGTGCTTGGTATGGATTTCACTGGCTCTGTGCTTGGGATCGGATTCACTGGCTCTGTGTTGGGGTGGATTTCACTGTCTCTATGCTTGGGATGGATTTCACTGGCACTGTGCTTTAGAGGGATTTCACCGGCTCAGAGTTTGGGAGGGATTTCACTGGCTCTCTGCTTGGGATACATTTCACCGGCTCTGTGCCTAGGATGGATTTCACTGGCTCTGTGCTTGGTATGGATTCACTGGCTCTGTGTTGGGGTGGATTTCACTGGCTTCATGTTTGGGGGGATTTCACTGGCTCTGTGCTTGGGATGGATTTCACCGGTTCTGAGTTTGTGATGGATTTCATCGGCTCTGTGCTTGGGATCGATTTCACCAGCTCTGTCCTTGGGTTGGATTTCACTGGCTCTGTGCTTGGGATGGATTTCACTGGCTTTATGCTTGGGGAGGATTTCCCTGGCTCTATGCTTGGGATGAATTTCACCGGCTCTGTGCTTTGGATGGATTTCACTGGCTCTGTGCTTGGGATGGGTTTCACTGGCTCTGTGCTTTGGTGGGATTTCACCAGCTCTGTCCTTGGGATGGATTTCACTGGCTCTCTGCTTGGGATGGATTTCACTGGCTTTCTGCTTGGGGAGGATTTCCCTGGCTCTATGCTTGGGATGAATTTCACCGGCTCTGTGCTTTGGAGGGATTTCACCGGCTCTGTGCTTGGAATGGATTTCACTGGCTCCAAGCTTGAGATGTATTTCACCGGCTCTGTGCTTGGGATGGATTTTCACTGCCTCTGTGCTTGGGATGGATTTTACTGGCTCTGTGCTTGAGATGGATGTCACTGGCTCTGTATTTGGGATGGATTTCACTGTCTCTGTGATTGGGATGGATTTTACTGCCTCTGTATTTGGGATGGATTTCACTCGTTCTGTGCTTGGGATGGATTTCACTGGCACTGTGCTTAGGATGGATTTCACCGGCTCTGTGCTTGGGATGGATTTCACTGGCTCTGTGCTTAGGATGGATTTCACTGGCACTGTGCTTAGGATAGATTTCACCGGCTCTGTGCTTGGGATGGATTTCACCGGTTCTGAGTTTGTGATGGATTTCATCGGCTCTGTGCTTGGGATCGATTTCAGCAGCTCTGTCTTGGGTTGGATTTCACTGGCTCTGTGCTTGGGATGGATTCCACTGGCTTTATGCTTGGGGAGGATTTCCCTGGCTCTATGCTTGGGATGAATTTCACCGGCTCTGTGCTTTGGATGGATTTCACTGGCTCTGTGCTTGGGATGGATTTCACTGGCTCTGTGTTTTGGTGGGATTTCACCAGCTCTGTGCTTGGGATGGATTTCACTGTCTCTATGCTTGGGATGGATTTCACTGGCACTGTGCTTTAGAGGGATTTCACCGGCTCTGTGCTTGGGATGGATTTCACCAGCTCTGTGCTTGGGATGGATTTCACCGGCTCTGTGCTTGGGATGGATTTCACTGGCACTGTGCTTAGGATGGATCTCACCGGCTCTGTGCTTGGGATGGATTTCACTGGCTCTGTGTTTGTGATGGATTTCACTGGCTCTGTGATTGGGATGGTATTCACCGGCTCTGTGATTTGGATGGATTTCACTGGCTCTGTGTTTGTGATGGATTTCACTGCCCCTGTATTTGGGATGGATTTCACTGGCTCTGTGCTTGGGATGGATTTCACTGGCACTGTGCTTTGGATGGATTTCACTGGCTCTGTGCTTGGGTGTATTTCACTGGCTCTGTGCTTGGGATGGATTTCACCGGCTCTATGCTTGGGATGTATTTCACTGGCTCTGTGCTTGGGATGGATTTCATTGGCACTGTGCTTGGAAGGGATTTCACTGGCTCTCAGCATGTGATGGATTTCACTGGCGCTGTGCTTGGGATGGATTTCACTGGCTCTGTGCTTGGGATACATTTCACCGGCTCTGTTTTTCAGATGGATTTCACTGGCTCTGTGTTTGGGAGGGGTTTCACTGGCTCTCAGCTTGTGATGGATTTCACTGGCTCTGTGCTTGGGATGGATTTCACTGGCTCTGTGTTTGGGATGGATTTCACTGGGTCTGTGCTTGGAATGGATTTCACTGGCTCCATGCTTGAGATGTATTTCACCGGCTCTATGCTTGGGATAGATTTCACTGGTTCTGTGCTTGCGATGGATTTCACTGGCTCTGTGCTTGGGATGGGATTCACTGGCTCTGTGTTTGGGAGGGATTTCACTGGCTCAGCTTGGGATGGATTTCACTGGCTCTGTGTTTGGGATGGATTTCACTGGTTCTGTGTTTGGGATGGATTTCACTGGCTCTGTGCTTGGGATGGATTTCACTGGCTTTGTGATTGGGGAGGATTTCCCTGGCTCTATGCTTGGGATGGTTTCCACTGGCTCTGTGTTTGGGATGGATTTCACTGGTTCTGTGTTTGGGATGGATTTCACTGGCTCTGTGCTTGGGATGGATTTCACTGGCTTTGTGATTGGGGAGGATTTCCCTGGCTCTATGCTTGGGATGGATTTCACCGGTTCTGAGTTTGTGATGGATTTCATCGGCTCTGTGCTTGGGATCGATTTCACCAGCTCTGTCCTTGGGTTGGATTTCACTGGCTCTGTGCTTGGGATGGATTTCACTGGCTTTATGCTTGGGGAGGATTTCCCTGGCTCTATGCTTGGGATGAATTTCACCGGCTCTGTGCTTTGGATGGATTTCACTGGCTCTGTGCTTGGGATGGGTTTCACTGGCTCTGTGCTTTGGTGGGATTTCACCAGCTCTGTCCTTGGGATGGATTTCACTGGCTCTCTGCTTGGGATGGATTTCACTGGCTTTCTGCTTGGGGAGGATTTCCCTGGCTCTATGCTTGGGATGAATTTCACCGGCTCTGTGCTTTGGAGGGATTTCACCGGCTCTGTGCTTGGAATGGATTTCACTGGCTCCAAGCTTGAGATGTATTTCACCGGCTCTGTGCTTGGGATGGATTTTCACTGCCTCTGTGCTTGGGATGGATTTTACTGGCTCTGTGCTTGAGATGGATGTCACTGGCTCTGTATTTGGGATGGATTTCACTGTCTCTGTGATTGGGATGGATTTCACTGCCTCTGTATTTGGGATGGATTTCACTCGTTCTGTGCTTGGGATGGATTTCACTGGCACTGTGCTTAGGATGGATTTCACCGGCTCTGTGCTTGGGATGGATTTCACTGGCTCTGTGCTTAGGATGGATTTCACTGGCACTGTGCTTAGGATAGATTTCACCGGCTCTGTGCTTGGGATGGATTTCACCGGTTCTGAGTTTGTGATGGATTTCATCGGCTCTGTGCTTGGGATCGATTTCAGCAGCTCTGTCTTGGGTTGGATTTCACTGGCTCTGTGCTTGGGATGGATTCCACTGGCTTTATGCTTGGGGAGGATTTCCCTGGCTCTATGCTTGGGATGAATTTCACCGGCTCTGTGCTTTGGATGGATTTCACTGGCTCTGTGCTTGGGATGGATTTCACTGGCTCTGTGTTTTGGTGGGATTTCACCAGCTCTGTGCTTGGGATGGATTTCACTGTCTCTATGCTTGGGATGGATTTCACTGGCACTGTGCTTTAGAGGGATTTCACCGGCTCTGTGCTTGGGATGGATTTCACCAGCTCTGTGCTTGGGATGGATTTCACCGGCTCTGTGCTTGGGATGGATTTCACTGGCACTGTGCTTAGGATGGATCTCACCGGCTCTGTGCTTGGGATGGATTTCACTGGCTCTGTGTTTGTGATGGATTTCACTGGCTCTGTGATTGGGATGGTATTCACCGGCTCTGTGATTTGGATGGATTTCACTGGCTCTGTGTTTGTGATGGATTTCACTGCCCCTGTATTTGGGATGGATTTCACTGGCTCTGTGCTTGGGATGGATTTCACTGGCACTGTGCTTTGGATGGATTTCACTGGCTCTGTGCTTGGGTGTATTTCACTGGCTCTGTGCTTGGGATGGATTTCACCGGCTCTATGCTTGGGATGTATTTCACTGGCTCTGTGCTTGGGATGGATTTCATTGGCACTGTGCTTGGAAGGGATTTCACTGGCTCTCAGCTTGTGATGGATTTCACTGGCGCTGTGCTTGGGATGGATTTCACTGGCTCTGTGCTTGGGATACATTTCACCGGCTCTGTTTTTCAGATGGATTTCACTGGCTCTGTGTTTGGGAGGGGTTTCACTGGCTCTCAGCTTGTGATGGATTTCACTGGCTCTGTGCTTGGGATGGATTTCACTGGCTCTGTGTTTGGGATGGATTTCACTGGGTCTGTGCTTGGAATGGATTTCACTGGCTCCATGCTTGAGATGTATTTCACCGGCTCTATGCTTGGGATAGATTTCACTGGTTCTGTGCTTGCGATGGATTTCACTGGCTCTGTGCTTGGGATGGGATTCACTGGCTCTGTGTTTGGGATGGATTTCACTGGCTCTGTGCTTGGAATGGATTTCACTGGCTCCATGCTTGAGATGTATTTCACCGGCTCTATGCTTGGGATAGATTTCACTGGCTCTGTGCTTGCGATGGATTTCACTGGCTCTGTGCTTGGGATGGGATTCACTGGCTCTGTGTTTGGGAGGGATTTCACTGGCTCTGTGTTTGGGATGGATTTCACTGGTTCTGTGTTTGGGATGGATTTCACTGGCTCTGTGCTTGGGATGGATTTCACTGGCTTTGTGATTGGGGAGGATTTCCCTGGCTCTATGCTTGGGATGGATTTCACCGGCTCTGTGCTTGGGATGGATTTCACTGACTCTGTGTTTGCGATGGATCTCACCTGCTCTGTGATTGTGATGGATTTCAACGGTTTTGAGTTTGTGATGGATTTCACCGGCTCTGTGCTTGGGATGGATTTCACTGGCTCTGTGCTTGGGATGGATTTCACTGGCTCTGTGTTTGGGAGTGATATCACTGGCTCTGTGTTTGGGATGGATTTCACTGGCGCCATGCTTTAGATGTATTTCACCGGCTCTATGCTTGGGAGAGATTTCACTGGCTCTGTGCTTGAATGGATTTCACCGGCTCTGTGCTTATGATGGATTTCAGTGGTTCCATGCTTGTGATCAATTTCACTGGCTCTGTGTTTGGGAGGGATTTCACTGCCTGTGTGTTTAGGAAGGATTTCACTGGCTCCATGCTTTGGATGGATTTCACCGGCTCTGGGTTTGGGATGGATTTCACCGGCACTGTGTTTGGGATAGATTTCACTGGGTCTGTGCTAGCGATGGATTTCACTGGCTCTGTGCTTTAGATGGATTTCACCGGCACTGTGCTTGGGATGGATTTCACCAGCTCTGTCCTTGGGATGGATTTCACTGGCTCTCTGCTTGGGATGGATTTCACTGGCTTTCTGCTTGGGGAGGATTTCCCTGGCTCTATGCTTGGGATGAATTTCACCGGCTCTGTGTTTGCGATGGATCTCACCTGCTCTGTGATTGTGATGGATATCACTGGCTCTGTGCTTTGGATGGATTTCACTGGCTCTGTGCTTGGGATGGATTTCACTGGCTCTGTGCTTGGGATCGGATTCACTGACTCTGTGTTGGGGTGGATTTCACTGTCTCTCTGCTTGGGATACATTTCACCGGCTCTGTGCCTAGGATGGATTTCACTGGCTCTGTGCTTGGTATGGATTCACTGGCTCTGTGTTGGGGTGGATTTCACTGGCTTCATGTTTGGGGGGATTTCACTGGCTCTGTGCTTGGGATGGATTTCACCGGTTCTGAGTTTGTGATGGATTTCATCGGCTCTGTGCTTGGGATCGATTTCAGCAGCTCTGTCTTGGGTTGGATTTCACTGGCTCTGTGCTTGGGATGGATTCCACTGGCTTTATGCTTGGGGAGGATTTCCCTGGCTCTATGCTTGGGATGAATTTCACCGGCTCTGTGCTTGCGATGGATTTCACTGGCTCTGTGCTTGGGATGGATTTCACTGGCTCTGTGCTTTGGTGGGATTTCACCAGCTCTGTGCTTGGGATGAATTTCACTGGCTCTGTGCTTTGGAGGGATTTCACCGGCTCTGTGCTTGGAATGGATTTCACTGGCTCCAAGCTTGAGATGTATTTCACCGGCTCTGTGCTTGGGATGGATTTTCACTGCCTCTGTGCTTGGGATGGATTTTACTGGCTCTGTGCTTGAGATGGATGTCACTGGCTCTGTATTTGGGATGGATTTCACTGTCTCTGTGATTGGGATGGATTTCACTGCCTCTGTATTTGGGATGGATTTCACTCGCTCTGTGCTTGGGATGGATTTCACTGGCACTGTGCTTAGGATGGATTTCACCGGCTCTGTGCTTGGGATGGATTTCACTGGCTCTGTGCTTGGGATGGATTTCACCGGCTCTGTGCTTGGGATGGATTTCACTGGCTCTGTGTTTGTGATGGGTTTCTCCGGCACTGTGATTGGGAGAGATTTCACTGGCTCTGTGCTTGGGATGGATTTCACTGGCTCTGTACTTTAGATGGATTTCACCGGCACTGTGCTTGGGATGGATTTCACCAGCTCTGTCCTTGGGATGGATTTCCCTGGCTCTATGCTTGGGATGAATTTCACCGGCTCTGTGTTTGCGATGGATCTCACCTGCTCTGTGATTGTGATGGATATCACTGTCTCTGCGCTTTGGATGGATTTCACTGGCTCTGTGCTTGGTATGGATTTCACTGGCTCTGTGCTTGGTATGGATTTCACTGGCTCTGTGCTTGGGATTGGATTCACTGGCTCTGTGTTGGGGTGGATTTCACTGTGTCTATGCTTGGGATGGATTTCACTGGCACTGTGCTTTAGAGGGATTTCACCGGCTCAGAGTTTGGGAGGGATTTCACTGGCTCTCTGCTTGGGATACATTTCACCGGCTCTGTGCCTAGGATGGATTTCACTGGCTCTGTGCTGGGTATGTATTCACTGGCTCTGTGTTGGGGTGGATTTCACCGGTTCTGAGTTTGTGATGGATTTCACCGGCTCTGTGCTTGGGATCGATTTCACCAGCTCTGTCCTTGGGTTGGATTTCACTGGCTCTGTGCTTGGGATCGATTTCACCAGCTCTGTCCTTGGGTTGGATTTCACTGGCTTTATGCTTGGGGAGGATTTCCCTGGCTCTATGCTTGGGAAGAATTTCACTGGCTTTATGCTTGGGGAGGATTTCCCTGGCTCTATGCTTGGGATGAATTTCACCGGCTCTGTGCTTTGGATGGATTTCACTGGCTCTGTGCTTGGGATGGATTTCACTGGCTCTGTGCTTTGGTGGGATTTCACCAGCTCTGTGATTGGGATGGATTTCACCGGCTCTGTGCTTGGGATGGATTTCACTGGCTCTGTGCTTGGTATGGGTTTCACTAGCTCTGTGCTTGGGATCGGATTCACTGGCTCTGTGCTTTGGAGGGATTTCACCAGCTCTGTGCTTGGAATGGATTTCACTGGCTCCATGCTTGAGATGTATTTCACCGGCTCTATGCTTGGGATAGATTTCGCTGGCTCTGTGCTTGAATGGATTTCACCGGCTCTGTGCTTGGAATGGATTTCACTGGCTCTGTGCTTGTGATCGATTTCACTGGCTCTGTGCATGGGATGGATTTTCACTGCCTCTGTGCTTGGGGTGGATTTTACTGCCTCTGTGCTTGGGAAGGAATTCACTGCCACTCTGTTTGGGATGGATTTCACTGGCTCAGAGCTTGTGATGGATGTCACTGGCTCTGTATTTGGGATGGATTTCACTGGCTCTGTGCTTGGGATGGATGTCACTGGCTCTGTATTTGGGATGGATTTCACTGTCTCTGTGATTGGGATGGTTTTCACCGGCTCTGTGATTTGGATGGATTTCACCAGCTCTGTGCTTGGGATGGATTTCACTGGCTCTGTGTTTGTGATGGATTTCACTGGCTCTGTGATTGGGATGGTATTCACCGGCTCTGTGATTTGGATGGATTTCACCAGCTCTGTGCTTGGGATGTATTTCACTGGCACTGTGCTGGGAAGGGATTTCACTGGCTCTCAGCTTGAGATGGATTTCACTGGCGCTGTGCTTGGGATGGATTTCACTGGCTCTGTGCTTGGGATACATTTCACCGGCTCTGTGCTTAGGAAGGATTTCACTGGCTCTGTGCTTGGGATGGATTTCACCAGCTCTGTGCTTACGATGGATTTCACTGGCTCTGTGCTTGATATGGATTTCACTGGCTCTGTGCTTTAGAGAGATTTCACCAGCTCTGTGCTTGGGGTGGATTTTACTGGCTCTGTGCTTGGGAAGGAATTCACTGCCTGTGTTTGGGATGGATTTCACTGGCTCTGTGCTTGGGATGGATTTCACTGGCTCTGTGCTTTGTTGGTATTTCACCGGCTCTGTGCTTGCGATGGATTTCACCGGCTCTGTGATTGGGATGGATATCACTGGCTCTGTGCTTTGGATGGATTTCACTGGCTCTGTGCTTGAGATGGATTTCACTCGCACTGTGCTTTAGAGGGATTTCACCGGCTCTGTGCTTGGAATGGATTTCACTGGCTCCATGCTTGAGATGTATTTCACCGGCTCTATGCTTGGGATAGATTTCACTGGCTATGTGCTTGAATGGATTTCACCGGCTCTGTGCTTGGAATGGATTTCACTGGCTCCATGCTTGTGATCGATTTCACTGGCTCTGTGATTGGGGTGGATTTTCACTGACTCTGTGCTTGGGGTGGATTTCACTGGCTCTGTGCTTGGGGTGGATTTTCACTGCCTCTGTGCTTGGGAAGGAATTCACTGCCACTCTGTTTGGGATGGATTTCTCTGGCTCAGAGCTTGTGATGGATGTCACTGGCTCTGTGCTTGGGATGGATTTCACTGGCACTGTGCTTTAGAGGGATTTCACCGGCTCTGTGCTTGGGATGGATTTTCACTGCCTCTGTGCTTGGGATGGATTTTACTGGCTCTATGCTTGGGGAGGAATTCACTGCCTCTGTGTTTGGGATGGATTTTACTGGCTCTGTGCTTGGGGAGGAATTCACTGCCTCTGTGCTTTGGATGGATTTCACCGGCTCCATGCTTGGGATGGATTTTTCTGGCTCTGTTTTTGGGAGGGATTTCATTGGCTCTGTGCTTGGGATGGGAGTTACTGGCTCTGTATTGGGGTGGATTTCACTGGCTCTGTATTTCACCGGCTCTGTGTTTGGGATGGATTTCACCGGCTCTGTGCTTGCGATGGATTTCACTGGCTCCGTGCTTGGGAGGAATTTCATTGGCTCTGTGCTTGGGATGGATTTCACTGGCTCTGTGCTTGGGAGGAATTTCACTGGCTCCGTCCTTGGCAGGGATTTCACTGGCTCTGTGCTTTGTATGGATTTCACTGACTGTGCTTGACAAGGATTTCACTGGCTCTGTGCTTGAATGGATTTCACCGGCTCTGTGCTTGGAATGGATTTCACTGGCGCCATGCTTTAGATGTATTTCACCGGCTCTATGCTTGGGAGAGATTTCACTGGCTCTGTGCTTGAATGGATTTCACCGGCTCTGTGCTTATGATGGATTTCAGTGGTTCCATGCTTGTGATCAATTTCACTGGCTCTGTGTTTGGGAGGGATTTCACTGGCTTTCTGCTTGGGGAGGATTTCCCTGGCTCTATGCTTGGGATGAATTTCACCGGCTCTGTGTTTGCGATGGATCTCACCTGCTCTGTGATTGTGATGGATATCACTGGCTCTGTGCTAGCGATGGATTTCACTGGCTCTGTGCTTTAGATGGATTTCACTGGCTCTATGCTTGGGATACATTTCACCGGCTCTGTGCCTAGGATGGCTATCACTGGCTCTGTGCTTGGTATGGATTTCACTGGCTCTGTGCTTGGGATCGGATTCACTGACTCTGTGTTGTGGTAGATTTCACTGTCTCTCTGCTTGGGATACATTTCACCGGCTCTGTGCCTAGGATGGATTTCACTGGCTCTGTGCTTGGTATGGATTCACTGGCTCTGTGTTGGGGTGGATTTCACTGGCTTCATGTTTGGGGGGATTTCACTGGCTCTGTGCTTGGGATGGATTTCACCGGTTCTGAGTTTGTGATGGATTTCATCGGCTCTGTGCTTGGGATCGATTTCACCAGCTCTGTCCTTGGGTTGGATTTCACTGGCTCTGTGCTTGGGATGGATTCCACTGGCTTTATGCTTGGGGAGGATTTCCCTGGCTCTATGCTTGGGATGAATTTCACCGGCTCTGTGCTTTGGATGGATTTCACTGGCTCTGTGCTTGGGATGGATTTCACTGGCTCTGTGCTTTGGTGGGATTTCACCAGCTCTGTGCTTGGGATGGATTTCACTGGCTCTGTGCTTGGGATGGATTTCACTGGCACTGTGCTTTAGAGGGATTTCACCGGCTCTGTGCTTGGGATGAATTTCACTGGCTCTGTGCTTTGGAGGGATTTCACCGGCTCTGTGCTTGGAATGGATTTCACTGGCTCCAAGCTTGAGATGTATTTCACCGGCTCTGTGCTTGGGATGGATTTTCACTGCCTCTGTGCTTGGGATGGATTTTACTGGCTCTGTGCTTGAGATGGATGTCACTGGCTCTGTATTTGGGATGGATTTCACTGTCTCTGTGATTGGGATGGATTTCACTGCCTCTGTATTTGGGATGGATTTCACTCGCTCTGTGCTTGGGATGGATTTCACTGGCACTGTGCTTGGGATGGATTTCACTGGCTCTGTGCTTAGGATGGATTTCACCGGCTCTGTGCTTGGGATGGATTTCACTGGCTCTGTGCTTAGGATGGATTTCACCGGCTCTGTGCTTGGGATGGATTTCACTGGCTCTGTGCTTGGGATGGATTTCACCGGCTCTGTGCTTGGGATGGATTTCACTGGCACTGTGCTTAGGATGGATTTCACCGGCTCTGTGCTTGGGATGGATTTCACTGGCTCTGTGTTTGTGATGGATTTCACTGGCTCTGTGATTGGGATGGTATTCACCGGCTCTGTGATTTGGATGGATTTCACTGGCTCTGTGTTTGTGATGGATTTCACTGCCCCTGTATTTGGGATGGATTTCACTCGCTCTGTGCTTGGGATGGATTTCACTGGCTCTGTGCTTGGGATGGATTTCATTGGCACTGTGCTTGGAAGGGATTTCACTGGCTCTCAGCTTGTGATGGATTTCACTGGCGCTGTGCTTGGGATGGATTTCACTGGCTCTGTGCTTGGGATACATTTCACCGGCTCTGTTTTTCGGATGGATTTCACTGGCTCTGTGCTTGGAATGGATTTCACTGGCTCCATGCTTGAGATGTATTTCACCGGCTCTATGCTTGGGATAGATTTCACTGGCTCTGTGCTTGCGATGGATTTCACTGGCTCTGTGCTTGGAAGGGATTTCACTGGCTCTCAGCTTGTGATGGATTTCACTGGCGCTGTGCTTGGGATGGATTTCACTGGCTCTGTGCTTGGGATACATTTCACCGGCTCTGTTTTTCGGATGGATTTCACTGGCTCTGTGCTTGGAATGGATTTCACTGGCTCCATGCTTGAGATGTATTTCACCGGCTCTATGCTTGGGATAGATTTCACTGGCTCTGTGCTTGCGATGGATTTCACTGGCTCTGTGCTTGGGATGGGATTCACTGGCTCTGTGTTTGGGAGGGATTTCACTGGCTCTCAGCTTGGGATGGATTTCACTGGCTCTGTGTTTGGGATGGATTTCACTGGTTCTGTGTTTGGGATGGATTTCACTGGCTTTGTGATTGGGGAGGATTTCCCTGGCTCTATGCTTGGGATGGATTTCACTGGCTCTGTGTTTGGGATGGATTTCACTGGCTCTGTGCTTGGGATGGATTTCACTGGCTTTGTGATTGGGGAGGATTTCCCTGGCTCTATGCTTGGGATGGATTTCACCGGCTCTGTGCTTGGGATTGATTTCACTGACTCTGTGTTTGTGATGGATCTCACCTGCTCTGTGATTGTGATGGATTTCAACACTTTTGAGTTTGTGATGGATTTCACCGGCTCTGTGCTTGGGATGGATTTCACTGGCTCTGTGCTTGGGATGGATTTCACTGGCTTTGTGCTTGGGATGGATTTCACTGGCTCTGTGTTTGGGAGTGATATCACTGGCTCTGTGTTTGGGATGGATTTCACCGGCACTGTGTTTGGGATAGATTTCACTGGCTCTGTGCTAGCGATGGATTTCACTGGCTCTGTGCTTTAGATGGATTTCACCGGCACTGTGCTTGGGATGGATTTCACCAGCTCTGTCCTTGGGATGGATTTCACTGGCTCTCTGCTTGGGATGGATTTCACTGGCTTTCTGCTTGGGGAGGATTTCCCTGGCTCTATGCTTGGGATGAATTTCACCGGCTCTGTGTTTGCGATGGATCTCACCTGCTCTGTGATTGTGATGGATATCACTGGCTCTGTGCTAGCGATGGATTTCACTGGCTCTGTGCTTTAGATGGATTTCACTGGCTCTATGCTTGGGATACATTTCACCGGCTCTGTGCCTAGGATGGCTATCACTGGCTCTGTGCTTGGTATGGATTTCACTGGCTCTGTGCTTGGGATCGGATTCACTGACTCTGTGTTGTGGTGGATTTCACTGTCTCTCTGCTTGGGATACATTTCACCGGCTCTGTGCCTAGGATGGATTTCACTGGCTCTGTGCTTGGTATGGATTCACTGGCTCTGTGTTGGGGTGGATTTCACTGGCTTCATGTTTGGGGGGATTTCACTGGCTCTGTGCTTGGGATGGATTTCACCGGTTCTGAGTTTGTGATGGATTTCATCGGCTCTGTGCTTGGGATCGATTTCACCAGCTCTGTCCTTGGGTTGGATTTCACTGGCTCTGTGCTTGGGATGGATTCCACTGGCTTTATGCTTGGGGAGGATTTCCCTGGCTCTATGCTTGGGATGAATTTCACCGGCTCTGTGCTTTGGATGGATTTCACTGGCTCTGTGCTTTGGATGGATTTCACTGGCTCTGTGCTTTGGTGGGATTTCACCAGCTCTGTGCTTGGGATGGATTTCACTGGCTCTGTGCTTGGGATGGATTTCACTGGCACTGTGCTTTAGAGGGATTTCACCGGCTCTGTGCTTGGGATGAATTTCACTGGCTCTGTGCTTTGGAGGGATTTCACCGGCTCTGTGCTTGGAATGGATTTCACTGGCTCCAAGCTTGAGATGTATTTCACCGGCTCTGTGCTTGGGATGGATTTTCACTGCCTCTGTGCTTGGGATGGATTTTACTGGCTCTGTGCTTGAGATGGATGTCACTGGCTCTGTATTTGGGATGGATTTCACTGTCTCTGTGATTGGGATGGATTTCACTGCCTCTGTATTTGGGATGGATTTCACTCGCTCTGTGCTTGGGATGGATTTCACTGGCACTGTGCTAGGGATGGATTTCACTGGCTCTGTGCTTAGGATGGATTTCACCGGCTCTGTGCTTGGGATGGATTTCACTGGCTCTGTGCTTAGGATGGATTTCACCGGCTCTGTGCTTGGGATGGATTTCACTGGCTCTGTGCTTGGGATGGATTTCACCGGCTCTGTGCTTGGGATGGATTTCACTGGCACTGTGCTTAGGATGGATTTCACCGGCTCTGTGCTTGGGATGGATTTCACTGGCTCTGTGTTTGTGATGGATTTCACTGGCTCTGTGATTGGGATGGTATTCACCGGCTCTGTGATTTGGATGGATTTCACTGGCTCTGTGTTTGTGATGGATTTCACTGCCCCTGTATTTGGGATGGATTTCACTCGCTCTGTGCTTGGGATGGATTTCACTGGCTCTGTGCTTGGGATGGATTTCATTGGCACTGTGCTTGGAAGGGATTTCACTGGCTCTCAGCTTGTGATGGATTTCACTGGCGCTGTGCTTGGGATGGATTTCACTGGCTCTGTGCTTGGGATACATTTCACCGGCTCTGTTTTTCGGATGGATTTCACTGGCTCTGTGCTTGGAATGGATTTCACTGGCTCCATGCTTGAGATGTATTTCACCGGCTCTATGCTTGGGATAGATTTCACTGGCTCTGTGCTTGCGATGGATTTCACTGGCTCTGTGCTTGGGATGGGATTCACTGGCTCTGTGTTTGGGAGGGATTTCACTGGCTCTCAGCTTGGGATGGATTTCACTGGCTCTGTGTTTGGGATGGATTTCACTGGTTCTGTGTTTGGGATGGATTTCACTGGCTCTGTGCTTGGGATGGATTTCACTGGCTTTGTGATTGGGGAGGATTTCCCTGGCTCTATGCTTGGGATGGATTTCACTGGCTCTGTGTTTGGGATGGATTTCACTGGCTCTGTGCTTGGGATGGATTTCACTGGCTTTGTGATTGGGGAGGATTTCCCTGGCTCTATGCTTGGGATGGATTTCACCGGCTCTGTGCTTGGGATTGATTTCACTGACTCTGTGTTTGTGATGGATCTCACCTGCTCTGTGATTGTGATGGATTTCAACACTTTTGAGTTTGTGATGGATTTCACCGGCTCTGTGCTTGGGATGGATTTCACTGGCTCTGTGCTTGGGATGGATTTCACTGGCTTTGTGCTTGGGATGGATTTCACTGGCTCTGTGTTTGGGAGTGATATCACTGGCTCTGTGTTTGGGATGGATTTCACTGGCGCCATGCTTTAGATGTATTTCACCGGCTCTATGCTTGGGAGAGATTTCACTGGCTCTGTGCTTGAATGGATTTCACCGGCTCTGTGCTTATGATGGATTTCAGTGGTTCCATGCTTGTGATCAATTTCACTGGCTCTGTGTTTGGGAGGGATTTCACTGCCTGTGTGTTTAGGAAGGATTTCACTGGCTCCATGCTTTGGATGGATTTCACTGGCTCTGTGCTTGGTATGGGTTTCACTAGCTCTGTGCCTGGGATCGGATTCACAGGCTCTGTGCTTTGGAGGGATTTCACCGGCTCTGTGCTTGGAATGGATTTCACTGGCTCCATGCTTGAGATGTATTTCACCGGCTCTATGCTTGGGATAGATTTCACTGGCTCTGTGCTTGAATGGATTTCACCGGCTCTGTGCTTGGAATGGATTTCACTGGCTCTGTGCTTGTGATCGATTTCACTGGCTCTGTGCATGGGATGGATTTTCACTGCCTCTGTGCTTGGGGTGGATTTTACTGCCTCTGTGCTTGGGAAGCAATTCACTGCCACTCTGTTTGGGATGGATTTCACTGGCTCAGAGCTTGTGATGGATGTCACTGGCTCTGTATTTGGGATGGATTTCACTGGCTCTGTGCTTGGGATGGATGTCACTGGCTCTGTATTTGGGATGGATTTCACTGTCTCTGTGATTGGGATGGTTTTCACCGGCTCTGTGATTTGGATGGATTTCACCAGCTCTGTGCTTGGGATGGATTTCACTGGCTCTGTGTTTGTGATGGATTTCACTGGCTCTGTGATTGGGATGGTATTCACCGGCTCTGTGATTTGGATGGATTTCACCAGCTCTGTGCTTGGGATGTATTTCACTGGCACTGTGCTGGGAAGGGATTTCACTGGCTCTCAGCTTGAGATGGATTTCACTGGCGCTGTGCTTGGGATGGATTTCACTGGCTCTGTGCTTGGGATACATTTCACCGGCTCTGTGCTTAGGAAGGATTTCACTGGCTCTGTGCTTGGGATGGATTTCACCAGCTCTGTGCTTACGATGGATTTCACTGGCTCTGTGCTTGATATGGATTTCACTGGCTCTGTGCTTTAGAGAGATTTCACCAGCTCTGTGCTTGGGGTGGATTTTACTGGCTCTGTGCTTGGGAAGGAATTCACTGCCTGTGTTTGGGATGGATTTCACTGGCTCTGTGCTTGGGATGGATTTCACTGGCTCTGTGCTTTGTTGGTATTTCACCGGCTCTGTGCTTGCGATGGATTTCACCGGCTCTGTGATTGGGATGGATATCACTGGCTCTGTGCTTTGGATGGATTTCACTGGCTCTGTGCTTGAGATGGATTTCACTCGCACTGTGCTTTAGAGGGATTTCACCGGCTCTGTGCTTGGAATGGATTTCACTGGCTCCATGCTTGAGATGTATTTCACCGGCTCTATGCTTGGGATAGATTTCACTGGCTCTGTGCTTGAATGGATTTCACCGGCTCTGTGCTTGGAATGGATTTCACTGGCTCTGTGCTTGTGATCGATTTCACTGGCTCTGTGCATGGGATGGATTTTCACTGCCTCTGTGCTTGGGGTGGATTTTACTGCCTCTGTGCTTGGGAAGCAATTCACTGCCACTCTGTTTGGGATGGATTTCACTGGCTCAGAGCTTGTGATGGATGTCACTGGCTCTGTATTTGGGATGGATTTCACTGGCTCTGTGCTTGGGATGGATGTCACTGGCTCTGTATTTGGGATGGATTTCACTGTCTCTGTGATTGGGATGGTTTTCACCGGCTCTGTGATTTGGATGGATTTCACCAGCTCTGTGCTTGGGATGGATTTCACTGGCTCTGTGTTTGTGATGGATTTCACTGGCTCTGTGATTGGGATGGTATTCACCGGCTCTGTGATTTGGATGGATTTCACCAGCTCTGTGCTTGGGATGTATTTCACTGGCACTGTGCTGGGAAGGGATTTCACTGGCTCTCAGCTTGAGATGGATTTCACTGGCGCTGTGCTTGGGATGGATTTCACTGGCTCTGTGCTTGGGATACATTTCACCGGCTCTGTGCTTAGGAAGGATTTCACTGGCTCTGTGCTTGGGATGGATTTCACCAGCTCTGTGCTTACGATGGATTTCACTGGCTCTGTGCTTGATATGGATTTCACTGGCTCTGTGCTTTAGAGAGATTTCACCAGCTCTGTGCTTGGGGTGGATTTTACTGGCTCTGTGCTTGGGAAGGAATTCACTGCCTGTGTTTGGGATGGATTTCACTGGCTCTGTGCTTGGGATGGATTTCACTGGCTCTGTGCTTTGTTGGTATTTCACCGGCTCTGTGCTTGCGATGGATTTCACCGGCTCTGTGATTGGGATGGATATCACTGGCTCTGTGCTTTGGATGGATTTCACTGGCTCTGTGCTTGAGATGGATTTCACTGGCACTGTGCTTTAGAGGGATTTCACCGGCTCTGTGCTTGGAATGGATTTCACTGGCTCCATGCTTGAGATGTATTTCACCGGCTCTATGCTTGGGATAGATTTCACTGGCTCTGTGCTTGCGATGGATTTCACTGGCTCTGTGCTTGGGATGGGATTCACTGGCTCTGTGTTTGGGAGGGATTTCACTGGCTCTCAGCTTGGGATGGATTTCACTGGCTCTGTGTTTGGGATGGATTTCACTGGTTCTGTGTTTGGGATGGATTTCACTGGCTCTGTGCTTGGGATGGATTTCACTGGCTTTGTGATTGGGGAGGATTTCCCTGGCTCTATGCTTGGGATGGATTTCACTGGCTCTGTGTTTGGGATGGATTTCACTGGCTCTGTGCTTGGGATGGATTTCACTGGCTTTGTGATTGGGGAGGATTTCCCTGGCTCTATGCTTGGGATGGATTTCACCGGCTCTGTGCTTGGGATGGATTTCACTGACTCTGTGTTTGTGATGGATCTCACCTGCTCTGTGATTGTGATGGATTTCAACACTTTTGAGTTTGTGATGGATTTCACCGGCTCTGTGCTTGGGATGGATTTCACTGGCTCTGTGCTTGGGATGGATTTCACTGGCTTTGTGCTTGGGATGGATTTCACTGGCTCTGTGTTTGGGAGTGATATCACTGGCTCTGTGTTTGGGATGGATTTCACTGGCGCCATGCTTTAGATGTATTTCACCGGCTCTATGCTTGGGAGAGATTTCACTGGCTCTGTGCTTGAATGGATTTCACCGGCTCTGTGCTTATGATGGATTTCAGTGGTTCCATGCTTGTGATCAATTTCACTGGCTCTGTGTTTGGGAGGGATTTCACTGCCTGTGTGTTTAGGAAGGATTTCACTGGCTCCATGCTTTGGATGGATTTCACCGGCTCTGGGTTTGGGATGGATTTCACCGGCACTGTGTTTGGGATAGATTTCACTGGCTCTGTGCTAGCGATGGATTTCACTGGCTCTGTGCTTTAGATGGATTTCACCGGCACTGTGCTTGGGATGGATTTCACCAGCTCTGTCCTTGGGATGGATTTCACTGGCTCTCTGCTTGGGATGGATTTCACTGGCTTTCTGCTTGGGGAGGATTTCCCTGGCTCTATGCTTGGGATGAATTTCACCGGCTCTGTGTTTGCGATGGATCTCACCTGCTCTGTGATTGTGATGGATATCACTGGCTCTGTGCTTTGGATGGATTTCACTGGCTCTGTGCTTGGGATGGATTTCACTGGCTCTGTGCTTGGGATACATTTCACCGGCTCTGTGCCTAGGATGGCTATCACTGGCTCTGTGCTTGGTATGGATTTCACTGGCTCTATGCTTGGGATCGGATTCACTGACTCTGTGTTGGGGTGGATTTCACTGTCTCTCTGCTTGGGATACATTTCACCGGCTCTGTGCCTAGGATGGATTTCACTGGCTCTGTGCTTGGTATGGATTCACTGGCTCTGTGTTGGGGTGGATTTCACTGGCTTCATGTTTGGGGGGATTTCACTGGCTCTGTGCTTGGGATGGATTTCACCGGTTCTGAGTTTGTGATGGATTTCATCGGCTCTGTGCTTGGGATCGATTTCAGCAGCTCTGTCTTGGGTTGGATTTCACTGGCTCTGTGCTTGGGATGGATTCCACTGGCTTTATGCTTGGGGAGGATTTCCCTGGCTCTATGCTTGGGATGAATTTCACCGGCTCTGTGCTTTGGATGGATTTCACTGGCTCTGTGCTTTGGTGGGATTTCACCAGCTCTGTGCTTGGGATGGATTTCACTGGCTCTGTGCTTGGGATGGATTTCACTGGCACTGTGCTTTAGAGGGATTTCACCGGCTCTGTGCTTGGGATGAATTTCACTGGCTCTGTGCTTTGGAGGGATTTCACCGGCTCTGTGCTTGGAATGGATTTCACTGGCTCCAAGCTTGAGATGTATTTCACCGGCTCTGTGCTTGGGATGGATTTTCACTGCCTCTGTGCTTGGGATGGATTTTACTGGCTCTGTGCTTGAGATGGATGTCACTGGCTCTGTATTTGGGATGGATTTCACTGTCTCTGTGATTGGGATGGATTTCACTGCCTCTGTATTTGGGATGGATTTCACTCGCTCTGTGCTTGGGATGGATTTCACTGGCACTGTGCTTAGGATGGATTTCACCGGCTCTGTGCTTGGGATGGATTTCACTGGCTCTGTGCTTAGGATGGATTTCACCGGCTCTGTGCTTGGGATGGATTTCACTGGCTCTGTGCTTGGGATGGATTTCACCGGCTCTGTGCTTGGGATGGATTTCACTGGCTCTGTGTTTGTGATGGGTTTCTCCGGCACTGTGATTGGGAGAGATTTCACTGGCTCTGTGCTTGGGATGGATTTCACTGGCTCTGTACTTTAGATGGATTTCACCGGCACTGTGCTTGGGATGGATTTCACCAGCTCTGTCCTTGGGATGGATTTCCCTGGCTCTATGCTTGGGATGAATTTCACCGGCTCTGTGTTTGCGATGGATCTCACCTGCTCTGTGATTGTGATGGATATCACTGTCTCTGCGCTTTGGATGGATTTCACTGGCTCTGTGCTTGGTATGGATTTCACTGGCTCTGTGCTTGGTATGGATTTCACTGGCTCTGTGCTTGGGATTGGATTCACTGGCTCTGTGTTGGGGTGGATTTCACTGTGTCTATGCTTTGAATGGATTTCACTGGCACTGTGCTTTAGAGGGATTTCACCGGCTCAGAGTTTGGGAGGGATTTCACTGGCTCTCTGCTTGGGATACATTTCACCGGCTCTGTGCCTAGGATGGATTTCACTGGCTCTGTGCTTGGTATGTATTCACTGGCTCTGTGTTGGGGTGGATTTCACTGGCTTCATGTTTGGGGGGATTTCACTGGCTCTGTGCTTGGGATGGATTTCACTGGCTCTATGCTTGGGATACATTTCACCGGCTCTGTGCTTGGGATCGATTTCACCAGCTCTGTCCTTGGGTTGGATTTCACTGGCTCTGTGCTTGGGATGGATTTCACTGGCTTTATGCTTGGGGAGGATTTCCCTGGCTCTATGCTTGGGAAGAATTTCACTGGCTTTATGCTTGGGGAGGATTTCCCTGGCTCTATGCTTGGGATGAATTTCACCGGCTCTGTGCTTTGGATGGATTTCACTGGCTCTGTGCTTGGGATGGATTTCACTGGCTCTGTGCTTTGGTGGGATTTCACCAGCTCTGTGATTGGGATGGATTTCACCGGCTCTGTGCTTGGGATGGATTTCACTGGCTCTGTGCTTGGTATGGGTTTCACTAGCTCTGTGCCTGGGATCGGATTCACTGGCTCTGTGCTTTGGAGGGATTTCACCGGCTCTGTGCTTGGAATGGATTTCACTGGCTCCATGCTTGAGATGTATTTCACCGGCTCTATGCTTGGGATAGATTTCGCTGGCTATGTGCTTGAATGGATTTCACCGGCTCTGTGCTTGGAATGGATTTCACTGGCTCCATGCTTGTGATCGATTTCACTGGCTCTGTGATTGGGGTGGATTTTCACTGGCTCTGTGCTTGGGGTGGATTTCACTGGCTCTGTGCTTGGGGTGGATTTTCACTGCCTCTGTGCTTGGGATGGATTTTCACTGCCTCTGTGCTTGGGAAGGAATTCACTGCCACTCTGTTTGGGATGGATTTCTCTGGCTCAGAGCTTGTGATGGATGTCACTGGCTCTGTGCTTGGGATGGATTTCACTGGCACTGTGCTTTAGAGGGATTTCACCGGCTCTGTGCTTGGGATGGATTTTCACTGCCTCTGTGCTTGGGATGGATTTTACTGGCTCTATGCTTGGGGAGGAATTCACTGCCTCTGTGTTTGGGATGGATTTTACTGGCTCTGTGCTTGGGGAGGAATTCACTGCCTCTGTGCTTTGGATGGATTTCACCGGCTCCATGCTTGGGATGGATTTTTCTGGCTCTGTTTTTGGGAGGGATTTCATTGGCTCTGTGCTTGGGATGGGAGTTACTGGCTCTGTATTGGGGTGGATTTCACTGGCTCTGTATTTCACCGGCTCTGTGTTTGGGATGGATTTCACCGGCTCTGTGCTTGCGATGGATTTCACTGGCTCCGTGCTTGGGAGGAATTTCATTGGCTCTGTGCTTGGGATGGATTTCACTGGCTCTGTGCTTGGGAGGAATTTCACTGGCTCCGTCCTTGGCAGGGATTTCACTGGCTCTGTGCTTTGTATGGATTTCACTGACTGTGCTTGACAAGGATTTCACTGGCTCTGTGCTTGGGATGGGTTTCACTAGCTCTGTGCTTGGGATGGATTTCACTGGCCCTGTGCTTGGGATAAATTTCACTGGCTCTGTGCTTGGGAGGGATTTCACTGGATCCGTGCTTGGGAGGAATTTCACTGGCTCCGTGCTTGGCAGGGATTGCACTGGCTATGTAATTGGGATGGTTTTCACTGGCTCTTTGCTTGGGTGGCATTTCACTGGCACTGTGCTTGGGATAGATTGCACTGACTCTGTGTTTGGGTTGGATTTCACTGCCTCTGTGCTTGGGTTGGATTTCATTGGCTCTGTCCTTGGTCGGGATTTCACTGGCTCTGTGTTTGGGATGGATTTCACTGCCTCCGAGCTTGGGATGGATTTCACTGCCTCCATGCTTGGGAGGAATTTCACTGTCTCTGTGTTTGGGATGGATTTCACTGGTTCCGAGCCTGGGGTGGATTTCACTGGCTCTGAGCTTGGAATGGGTTTCACTGGCTGTGTTTTGGATGGATTTCACTGGCTCCATGTTTGGGAGGACTTTCACTGGTTCTGCGTTTGGGATGGATTTCACTGGCTCCGAGCTTGGAATGGATTTCACTGGCTTTGTGTTTGGGATGGATTTCACGGTCTCTGTGTTTGGGATGGATTTCATGGGCTCCATGCTAGGAATTGGTTTCGCTGGCTCTGTGTTTGGGATGGATTTCACCGGCTCTGTGTTTGGGATGGATTTCACCGGCTCTGTGATTGGAATGGATTTCACTGGCTCCATGTTTGGGAGGGATTTCACAGGCTCTGTGTTTGGGATGGAGTTCACCGGCTCTGTGATTGGAATGGATTTCACTGGCTCTGTGCTTGTGAGGGATTTCAGTGGCTCCATGTTTGGGATGGATTTCACTGGCTCTGTGCTTGGGATGGATTTCATTGGCTCTGTGCTTGGGAGGGATTTCACTGGCTCTGTGTTTTGCATGGATTTCACTGGCTCTGTCCTTCGGAGGGATTTCACTGGCTCTGTGCTTGGGATAGATTTCACTGGCTCTGTGCTTGGGAGTGATTTCACTGGCTCCGAGCTTGGGAGTCATTTCACTGGCTCTGTGTTTGGGATGGATTTCACTGGCTCTGTGCTTGGGCTGGATTTCATTGGCTCTGTGCTTGGGATGGATTTCACTGGCTCCGTGTTTCAGATGGATTTCACCGGCTCTGTGCTTGGGATGGATTTCATTGGCTCTGTGCTTGGGATGGATTTCATCGGCTCTGTGCTTGGGATAGATTTCACTGTCTCTGTGCTTGGGAGTGATTTCACTGGCTCCGAGCTTGGGAGTCATTTCACTGGCTCTGTGTTTGGGATGGATTTCACTGGCTCTGTGCTTGAGATGTATTTCACTAGCTCTGTATTGGGATGGATTTCACTGGCTCTGTGCTTGGGCTGGATTTCACTGGCTCTGTGCTTGGGATGGATTTCACTGGCTCTGTGTTTCAGATGGATTTCACTGGCTCTGTGCTTGGGATGGATTTCAGTGGCTCCGTGCTTGGGATGTACTTCACTGGCTCTGTGTTTCAGATGGATTTCACTGGCTCTGTGCTTGGGAAGGATTTCACTGGCTTCGTGTTTGAGATGTATTTCCCTCGCTCTGTGCTTGGGATGATTTCACTGGCTCTGTGCTTGGGAGGGATTTCACTGGCTCTCTGTTTGGGAATGGTTTCACTGGCTCTGTGCTTGGGAATGGTTTCATTGGCTCTGAGCTTTAAATTGATTTCACTGGCTCTGTGCTTGGGATGGATTCCACTGGCTCTGTGCTTGGAATGGATTTCACTGGCTCTGTGCTTGGGATGTATTTCACAGGCTCTGTGTGGAAAGTTTGGAGATTGGGATGGCCATGAAGTGGTGAGGGTAAGCATGTCGTCTTCTCACTGTCATTCCACATTGCCAGCAGTGGGAATGGTGAAGGCTGACCTTTGAAATGGACAACAGCTTTGTTGGTAGCTACATACGTGCCTGACCCTTGTCAAATATGGCTGGGGATCACACTTACAGCTGGGTCAGTGTCACTGTCGCCTACCTATCTGTTGGCTGATCCCCATTGTGAATATAATATTCATCCTACTGACACTGATCCAGACTGTTCACAATGTTGATGTCATGTTTGCCCTTGAATGGGCAGCACGGTGGCACAGTGGGCGGCACAGTGGCACAGTGGTTAGCATTGCTGCCTCACAGCGCCAGAGACCCAGGTTCAATTCCTGCCTCAGGTGACTGACTGTGTGGAGTTTGCACATTCTCCCCGTGACTGCATGGGTTTCCTCTGGGTGCTCTGGTTTCCTCCCACAGTCCAAAAATGTGCAGGTTAGGTGAATTGGCCATGCTAAATTGCCCGTAGTGTTAGGTGAAGGGGTAAATGTAGGAGAATGGAGTCTGGGTGGGTTGCGCTTTGGCGGGTTGGTGTGGACTTGTTGGGCCGAAGGGCCTGTTTCCACACTGTATCTAATCTAATCTAATCTAATCTATGCCATCACAAGACCACAAATCT
The DNA here is from genome assembly GCF_037043375.1 of Chiloscyllium plagiosum. NCBI lineage: Eukaryota > Metazoa > Chordata > Chondrichthyes > Orectolobiformes > Hemiscylliidae > Chiloscyllium > Chiloscyllium plagiosum. The sequence goes on along the minus strand of NW_028270143.1, from coordinate 67,944,499 downwards.
CTACCTCTGCAACATCACTCTAATCTACCCCTGCCTGATCTCTCTTATGTTGAAATCCTTGCTCATGTCTTTGTTGTGTCTTGACCTGACCATTCCAGTCTTGTTCTGGCTGGCCTCCAAAGTTCATAAGGTTAGGTGAAACACAATTCTGCCAAGTGCTAACTCACAGCAACTGTCACTCACCGAACACCCTGAGCTTACAGGTCTGCACTTGCTCCTGAATGTACAACACCTCAGTTTTAAATTTGCTTCCAAATTCCTTCATGGCCTCGCTTCAAATCTACAATCCTGTCAGAGATCTGCACTCCTCTAATTCTGGGCTCTTAAACATTCTTCATTTTAATCACTTCACTCAGTGATATTCCTTCAGCTGCTAAAGCTCTAAGCTTTGAAATTTTCTCCCTAGACCTTACGGCTTTTTGCCATCATTTACTTTTTCAAGATGCTCCTTAAAACCTACTACCTTGTGATGGCTTTTCTGTGTCAACGTTTGTTTTGATAACATCCCTATGAAGTGCCCTGGAGTTTTACATCAAATGGCCCATTTAACCGTATGTTAAATCGTCGTGAGGAACATGATTTTGATGGACTGGGGTGGACAAAGTTTAAAAATCACAGGTTATAGTTCAACAGGTTTATTTGGAAGCACTAGCTTTCAAAGTGCTGTTCCATCATCGGTGGTTGTGAAACAGGACCAAAGACACAGAATTTATAGCAAAAGATTACAGTCTCATGCAGCTGAAATGATATATTGAACACATCTAATAGATTGTTAAGTCTTTCATCTTTTAGAGTGGGTTTGCTAGGTTCGTTTCATTAATATGTAAATCCCAGAGCTTCTTTTAAGTCACATTCTCAAGATAACTTAAGGTTTAAAGAATTTGTATTTGCAGAATTATATTTGCAGTTACATTCTATTTTGCTCAAAGAATGCAGAACCTGCAGGTAGTTAGTGCAGGCAGTGAATCCATGTAATATTTGTAAATTCCACTTTGGAAATAGAACAACCTGACTCAAGATTGGGATACAGACAGACTCGAACCTCACACCTTTTAGGCATTGTCTGAGCTGCGACATCACTTTTTGTTATAAAACCTTGAGAATGTGACGTAAAAGAAGTTCTGGGATTTACATCAACCTATCACCTGATGCTGTGTGATTTTTAACGATTGTGAAGTTGATTATCTGAATAGTAACGATGAGTGTAATAATTTTGCACTGAGAGATACAAGCATGTGTAAAATGCAGGAAAAAGATCTGAATCGGATTACTCATAACAATTCTTCTCACAAAAATTACAAGGTGTAGATCATGCCAAATGCATGTACGAGAATCAGTTTTCTTCCCTCCTCCTTCACTGAGGAGTTGGCATTTCCCAGGCACAAAGCAGAGGAAAAGGGATGGAGAACAAATGAGTCAAATCACTGTCCCACCATTTTGCCCCTGGAATTCCTGGGGCTTTCCCATGATAAGCAACTGGGGTCTGCACCTGCAGTCGATACAGGGCCATACATCGGCATTTTAATTTTAACAGATGCTGCCTGACCTGCGGAGTGTTTCCAGCATTTTCTGTTTTTGTTTCAGAAAGTCGAATTTATTCTGTTTACTCAGATGTGAAAGTTGTTCTGTTTTAGTTAGTTTAAAGGTTCAGAGTTGGAGTTCATGTTTCAGTCTCTGGGTAGGAATAAAATGACACAACTTTTTCCAACTGTAATGTATTAACCACACACTATTAACATTTTAATAACCATTTAGGGAGTAACAGGTTCTTTATTGCAGGAAATAAGAGAGGAGGTTATTTTGAAATGATTTAAACATCATGAAGATTGCAGCTGTGTTTTTCCACATTACCTCTGGGTTTTTTCACAGCCCCCGCGTTGTAAGTTTTGAACAGATTATTTACACAGACGTTCAGATACATTGCTCACCATAGTTCACATCCATACTCTGGTATCTCAGTCTTCTCTCAAATGTTTTCAGAGTTCCACTCTTAAAACCATTGTACTGATTGGACAAAAGAAATCATGGTTACATCATACAAGAAGAACAATCAAGATCTCTGTTCAACATTTTATTGTTTATTTATTATCAATGTTATTAACTGTCTCTTGCTATCTTCCAATGGGATTCAGTTTCAATAAACTCCTCCCATTTTAATTCAGAATCTTCATAAAATTGTTTTGGTTCTGGGAGACCTCAATTATACTTTAATTGCTGTTCTGAAGGCAATGGTCTTTTTGGAACAAAACCAGAAAGTGCTGGAGAGACTCAGCAGGCCTGACAGCATCTGGAGAGAAAATCACAGAGTTGACATTGTTTTTTGTCTCTACAGGTGCAGCTGACATATTGTGTTTCTTCAGTGCTTTGTTTTTATTTCAGATTTCCAGAATCCATGGGGTTTTTTTTGTTTTATTTCAGTCTTTTATTTTTGGAAATGGGTCAGAGCAACATTCATTTTCAATATGCTGAGAGTTAGGTGATACAAGTGTTAAAGAAGAACATAAGGGTGGAAGAAACAAAGGCCTATTGAGCCCGCTGTTCCCTTCAACAAAATGATGGTCGATCTTTTATTTTAGCTTACTGCACTTTCTCATAAGCTTTTGTATACTTAGTGGCTAACAAGCTATCAGGAAAAGACAGGATAGACAAAGATAAACCATTTCCACTGATTGGAGATTCTAGATCCATAGTGGGGCATGGTTTGTGATTTAGGCCCAAGCCATTCAGGAGAGTTCTGAGGAAGTATTTCTACACAGAAAAGATGATAGAGGTCTGGAACTCTCTTCAAAAAAGGCAGTGAATGCAAGGTCAGTTGTTTATTTTAAATATGAGATAGATAATTTTTTGCCAAGCAAAGGTATCAAGGTATTTGGGCCAAAAGCTGTTGTATGGAGTTAGGCCACAGAACAGCCATGATCTCAGTGCAGCAGGTTAGAAGGGCTGAATGGCCTACTCCTGTTCCTAATCCATCCATCTCTGTGATGAATGTAATCAACAATCGCAGCTCTCTGTCACAGAGATTTATCCTTGCCTTGGTCCTAAATGGCCATCCCCTTACCCTAAGATTGCGTCCTGGTTCTAGTTTCCAAGTGAAAGGAAGAGCACAGCCGGTCAGGCAGCATCCGAGGACCAGGAGAGTTGACATTCCCGATGAAGAGCTCATGCTCAAAACGTTGACTCTCCTGCTCCTCAGATGCTGCCTGATTTGCCGTGCTTTTCCAGCACTACACTTTTCGACTTTGATCTCCAGCGTCTGCAGTCATCACTTTCTCCAAGTGAAGGAAAACATGTTCTTGTCACCAAAACTGTCAAACCTTCCAGAATAATATGTTTCAATGATGTCATCCTTCAATCTTCCTAACCAGAAGGAATATATGCCCAGTCTATTCAATCTCTCCTCATAGGGCAATCCCCTCATCACAGACAACAGTCTCGTAAACCTTCATTCCACTCCATTTAAGATAGTTATATAGTTCCTAAGGAGTCCAAAATTATACTTTATGTGAGGTCTCACCATGGAACAGAGAAAGTTACAGCAGAAAATAATGACGCAGTTTACTGCAAGGACGTTGTGATATTAGTTCCTTAGCTTTACAGTCCTATCCTAACATAAAATCAATTAATTAATCCTTATAAACAGATCAAATAACTTTTGAGTTCTTTAGTCAGCCGGTGTGGAAACTTCATTGTTTTTCTACTGTCATATCACAAAGGTCAGTAATTGACTGATTTGCCCTGAAGACCAAACAGACCTCTCGTTCCATGGTTCCATGAGACTTGACACAGTTGCCAAAAGGAAAGTTAATAATTATCAGAATTTGGCTTCAGTTTCATTTAGGTAAACTAGTGTGGAATGTTTGCTGTTATGCGTTGCTATGCCAACACCATGATTAAGGACAGTTGAAGGCAATAGTTAGTATTTATTTCAACAATTTTCAGACCTGAAAGCTATACTATTGGATTATGTAATGAAGATGCTCAACTTTCTTCTGGATGCTAATGATTTAATTGATTGCATTTCTGGAATAATTGTCCTTGAATTATGGATACCTTTTCCATAAAATGCTGAGCAACTCAGTCTTATAAACAGATACATGGCCTTCAGACCCATTATATAAAATATTGAAAAGAAAGGGATAATTTTGACCAATGTTCCTGAACGCATTTTGGTGAATTAAGGATGTGAGTTAATTCATAGTCAAATATTCAACTAGTCAAACAGATGCGACATTGTTCAAATATCCAGGGGCAGGCATCTTGTCAGCCATTGGGAATGTGTGTTCACCTGGTCCACTAGGAAGGAGGTCCTGTACCAGGAAGATGCAGATGTTAGTCATAACTTGTTGTGAGAACCTAAACTATTAGTGTTCACATACCGAGAGAATTAATCGTCAGCCTGCAGAAGCTGTGTTGAGTTTCTTGTCACCTCCTGACTGTGTGTAACTTTTCATTCCTTCCTCTGTGGTGATGGAGCATGCTCCTGAAGAAGAAACAGCTGGAGGTGGTGCTGCTGGTGTTGTTCGTGTCTGTAATGAGCATGTTATCTGATTTTGTTTAACAAAAACATGTTAAGAGGACAGCACTGCTTTAAACATCTGTATATTGGAAATTAAAGTTAAAAGAAGCTTCTTCAGCACCTAATGTCTGTTACAATGGAATATTTCTGAGCTGAATGAACCGTGTTTCAGTCTCGAGTTACAAAAGGGAGATTTTAAGACTATACCTTACTTTGGGGAACACAATGAGTCTTTCTAAGGTGTAAAGCAGTACTTCTGGCTGAATAGATATCAAAGTGCCATTCAAATTGACAACCACAGTATTTGAAAAGATGGTTCCCTTAGGTGAAAGATAATACAAGAGTCTAGCTCCACAGTCAGAAAGGTTATGAAACAGTCCAGAACAGACACTTTTACTATTTGATTCTCCATAAAATTGACTCTTCAGCCAACTTAGGATTCAAATAACAAGAAGCAGCCTCTGCAGACAAGAATCTTAGAGAAAGGGGAGTTTTGACCAAGTTGTGGGCAAAGGGAAAAGGTTTAGAGAAAACCAATACTCTGCTGTCTGGGGAAAGCAGGCATAAAGCCTGAAACCATGGAACTACTGAAGAATAAGGAGTTTTCTCCCCCTCCCAAAATCTGCTACTCTGAGGAACATTTTGAGGACAACAAGCAAAATGACCAAGGAGGTGTTAGAGACTAACACTAGTAAGGCTAAGAAGAACAGGTTACTGAACATGGCAGGAGTGGCAGTCTGTAGTGTATTTGTTTTAATATGAGGATATGATATGTAAGGCAGAAAATCTTGGAGCCTGGACTAGTACATATAACAATGATGTTGCAGCTATTAGAGAGACCTGGTTGAGAGAGGGACAAAACTGGCAGCTTAATGTTCCAGGATTTAGATGTTTCAGGTGAGATAGAGGGGGTGTAAAAGCTGGGGGAGTTGTGTTACTGATAAGGGAGAATATTATAGCTGTACTGAGGGAAGACACTTTGGAGGGCTCATCTAGTGAGGTCATATGGATAGAGGTCACGAATTGGAAGGGTGCAGTCATTTTGATGGGATTGAACTAAAGGCCTCCCAATAGGAATGGGTGATGAAGAAACAGGTATGTGGACAGATAATAGGTTGTTGTGGTGAGTGATTCTAACTTCCCTAAATTGACTGGGACTCCCCTAGTGCCAGGAGCTTGGATGGGGATACAGTTTCTGAGATGGGTCCAGGACATTTTTTGAAACAAATGTAAATAGTCCAACTACAGAAGGGACCATACAAGACCAGGTACTGGGGAATGAGCCAGGCCAGGTGATCAAAGTTTTAGTGCAGGAGCATTTTGGAACAGTGACTATGATTCCGTAAGCTTTAAGTTACTTATGAATAAGAGTATTCATAGAGTCATAGAGATGTACAACATGGAAACAGACCCTTTGGTCCAACTAGTCCATGCTGACCAGATATCCTAAATTAATCTAGTTCCATTTTCCAGCACTTGGCCCATATTTCTCCAAATGCTTCCTATTCACATACCCATCCAGATACTTTTAAATGTTGTAATTGTACCAGCCTCCACCACTTTCCTCTGGCAGCTCATTCCATACACGCATCACCCTCGTGAAAAAGTTGCCCCTTAGGTCCCTTTTAAATCTTTTCCCTCTCACCTTAAACCTATGCCGTCTAGTTCTGGACTTCCCTACCCCTTGGGTAAAAGTACTAAATTGGAGGAAGGCTAATTACCACAATATTAGGCAGGAAATGGGAAATGTAGATTGTGGGGGCAGGGGCGCGGCTGTTTGAGGCTACATCCACATCTCTCATGTGTGAATCTTTTAAAGACCAGTTGATTAGCATTCAGGACCAGTATGTTTCTGTGGAAATAAAGGATAAGGATGGATAGATATGGGAATGTTTGATGACAAGAGAAACTGTGAGCTGAGTTAAAAGAAAACGGGGGCATCCATAAAGTTTAGGAAACTGTGACAGACAATGCGCTCAAAGAATATACAGGTCATTCCACTATAATGCATGTTTCGTTAATGCGAATTCGCTATGACATGATTGACAAAATAGGGACACTGTTTCTAAAGTGCAAAGTTTAAACCGTACATTGCTTATAATGCAATTCTGGCCCCATTAGTTTAAATGGTGCTCCTATTACGTGATTTTCTTATAACATGGGCTTGTATGAGAATGGATCTACCATGTTATAGCAGAACAGATTGTCAACAAAGCAGAAAAGAACTCAAACAAGGAATTAATAGAGCTAAATGGGGCTATGAAATGTCCTTAGTAAACAGAATTAATGAAGATTTCAAGGTGTTTTATAAGTATCCAAGGAGCAAGAGGGTAGCTAGGGATAGGATGGGTCCACTTAATGACAAAGGATTGAATTTATGCATGGACCCAGAGAAATGGGTGAGGCCCTTAATGAATATTTTGCATTGGTATTCACAAAGGAGAAGGACATGGTGGATGGTGAGTCTCAAGAGGGGTACATTGATATTTTAGGGCATGTGGATATTACAAAGGAGGAGGTGTTTGGTGTTTTAAAAAGCATTAAGGCAGAGAAGTCCCCTTGATGGGATCTATTCCAGAATACTGAGGAGGGCAAGGGAAGAAATTGTTGGGGCATTGCATGAAATATTTGTATTCTCTTTTGTCACAGGTGAATAGCAGTGGAAAGGTATTTTTCAGATTGGAGATCTGTGGGCAATGGTGTTCCACTGGAATCAGTGCAGTGACCCCTGTTTGTTTGTGATTTGGAGGAGAATTTAGATGGTCTGACTAGTAAGTTTGTGGATGACACAAGGTTTGGAGAAGCCAGAGATAGTGAGGAGGATTGCCGGAGGATACAGCAGGATACAGATAGGCTGGAGACTTGAATGGAAAAATAGCAAATGGAGTTTAATCTGGACAAATACAAGGTGATGCATTTTTGGAAAAGGTAATGTAGGAGGGAAATATACAGTAAATGGTAGAGCTCTCACTAGCATCCACATGTAGCGGGTTCTATGCGCACAGGTCCACAGTTCCCTGAAAGTGGCAACACAAGTAGCTAAGATGGTTAAGAAGGCATATGGCATACTTGCCTCCATGGCATAGAGTATAAAAACTGGTAAGTCATGTTGCAGCTGTATAAAGTTCTAGTTAGGTCGTATTTGGAATATCATATACTGTTCTGGTCACCACACTACCAGTAAGATGTGAAGGCTTTCGAGACGGTACAGAAAAGTTTTACCAGGATGTTGCCTGATTTGGAGGGAAGACAGACATTTTTGTAGCCATAGACAGGACTCCAGGATGGTAAATTGCTCTGTTTATGCTGGGGTGAAGGATGTCACAGAGCAACTGCAGGACATTCTTCTGGGGGAGGCTGATAACCAGAAGATGTAGTCCACATTGCATGGCAATATAGCTGGGAGGTGAGGGGGTGGGTTGTATTCCTGCAGTCAGAATTTCGGGAGCTAGGTAGATAATTAGTAATCAGGACCTCAAAATTCGCAATCTCCAGGTACTCCCCATACCATATCAAAGTGAGAAATAGAAGGATAAGACAGATGAAAGCATGGCTGGAAAGATGGTACAGAAGGAAGGGCTTTAATTTGTTGGGACTGGGTTCTAAGGCAGATGGCACTTGTACAAGCAGGGCAGGTTGTACGGCCCAAAGTTGCGTCTGAGTTCCTTGTGAGGTGTTTGCTCGTGCTGTATAGGATGCTTTAAACAAATACTGTCGCAGTGCTGAAAACTGGAAAGAATATTAGAGAATCACATCAGGGTGCACAAAATCCTGGGAAAGACATATCAGTAAGATAGAGACTTTTGTTTTAATTCACTTGTGAGATTTTTAATTCACTCGTCATTGGCTGGATCAGCATTTGTTTTCCATCCTTAGTTGCCCTTGAGAAAATGGTGGTTGAGTTGTTGGTGGTGAGCTCCTTATAGTAACTTAACAGCTGGAGTCAGAGTGAAGGAGAAATTCAAACTTTCAAAGTCTGGGTTACACTGCATGTGTGTAAATGAATGAACTATAGCAAAGAAGAACAGAGAGTTACAGGCATAGATTGCTATGTGGAATATGATGTTGTGGCAATAACAGAGATCTAGCTAAACAAAGGGCAGCTCTGGGCTTTAAATATTCATGGTTACAAAGTGTTCAGGAAAGATAAGAAGGAATCAAATGAGGAGGGGTGACAGTACTGATTAAGGAGAGCATTGCAGTGCTGGAGAAGGAGGATGTCTGAGAGTGTACAGGGTCAGAATCAAATTGGATGGAGCATAGGAACAAGAAGAACGGGATTGCATTGTTGCAGTCTACAGGCTGGGAAGGATGTAGAGGGACAAATCTGCGGGGAAATTACAGGGAGGTGTAAATGATAGAATCGTTATAATGGGGTGCTTCAGTTACCTCAATATCGACTCGGACAGTGGTAATGTAAAAAGTAGGGAGAGGCAACCATTCTTAAATTGTGTTCAGTAGAATTACTTACAGCAGTACTTGTCCAGTCAAACAAGAAAAGAGACACTACTAAACTTGGTTCTTAGGAATGAGGTGATTAAGTCAATCAAGTATCAGTAAGGAAACATTTTACAGTAAGAAATCATTGATCATTATATCATAATATTTAGAATGATGGCAGAAAATGACACTGGTCAATCCAGACTAAGAATAATTTACAGAGAGGCCAAACCTAATGGTGCAAGAACAGTACTGATCCTGATAGACTTAAAAAGTGGGAAAAACTGCACTCAACAATAGGATATCTTCAAAAAGCAAATGGTAATGGATACAGTCAAGGTATGTTTTTTTCAAAAGTAAATGTAAAATAGGGCTGAGTCAGCATGGCTTCTTCAAAGGGTGGCAATGCTCAACAAATGTGATCGAATTTTTTGAAAAGGCAACAAGCAATTAGACAAAAGAGAGCCAGTGGAAATGATCTATTTGTATTTACAGGAGGTCTTTGACAAGGAGCCGCACAGGAGGCTGTTAAATAAGACAAGAGGCCATGATGTTAGGAGCAAGGTACTGGCATAGAAAGAGGGATAGGCAGACCGGTAGAAGGCAGAGAATGGGGATAAAGGGGTCTTGTTCAGGATGGCAGCCAATGATTAGTAGAGTTCCAAGGGGTCTGTTTTTGGACCACAACTGTTCACAATATATGAAGGAATTAAGGGCCTTGTTGTTAAGTTTGTGGATAACACAAAGGTAGATGGAGGGACAGATAGCATTGAGGAAGAGTGAAGCCTGCAGAAGGGCTTGGATAGACTAGGAGAGTGGGCAAAGAAGTGGCAGATGGAATACAATGTGTGGAAGTGTGAGGCCGTGCTCTTTGGTCGGAAGAATAGAGGGGGAGACTATTTTCTGAATGGGGAAAATTTCAGAGGCACAAAGGGACTTAGCAGTCTTGGTTCAGGACTCTCTTAAAGTTAACATGTAGGTTCAGTTAGCAGTTGGAAAGAAAAATGCAATGTTCACATTCATTTCAAGAAGGCGAGGATACAAGAGCAGAAATGTACTCCTGAGGGTGTATAAGGCTCTGTTCTGATCACTTTTGGAATATTGTGAGCAGTTTTGGAACATATATCTAAAGAATGCCTTGCAGGGTGTCTACAGGATGTTTACAAACATAATCTTGGGGAGAAGGGCTTGTCATATGAGGAGCAGTTGAAGACTATGGGTCTGTTCTCAGTGGAGTTTAGAAGGGTAAGGAGATATCTGATTGAAACTTACAGAATACGGAGAGGCCTGGATAGACTGGATGTGGAGAAGATGTATCCACTAGTAGGAGAGACTAGGAGCTGAGAGATCAGCTTCAGAATAAAGAGGTGACCCTTTAGAACTGAGATAAGGATGAATTTCTTTAGTCAGAAGGTGGTGAATCTGTTGAGCTCATTCTTGCAGGAGGCCAAGTCATTGAGTGTATTTAAGATCAAAATAGATAGATCCTTGGTTAGTAAAGGCATTAAGGGTTACAGGGAGAAGGCAGAGGAATGTGGTTGAGAAACATATCAGCCATGATCAAATCACAGAATAGCCTCGATGGGCCGAATGGTGAAATTCTGCTCATATGCTGTACGTTCTTATGGAGGGAAAACAAATCCAGAGCTTCATGGATGAAAAATAAGATAGGAATTAAAATAAATATGAAAAAGAATAATAAAGACAGGTGTCAAAATGAAAAATAAAATTGGGAACCAAACCAAATGCAAAATGGTTAGAAGAGAAGTGAAAAATCAAATATGTGAGGCAAAGAGGGATAATGAAACTGATAACTGACATATTAGGAAATGTTAAAGTCTTCTTTAGGCACATAACCAGTAAAAGTGTTGTTAAAGGAGGAATTGGACTACTTATTATCCAAAAAGAAAATGTTCACATAATGGTGAGAGACATGGTTGAAAATTAAATGAATATCTTGCATCTGTCTTTACCAAGGAAGCAGATGTTACCCCGGCCATAGTGACACAGAGGAAACTAAGTCACTAAAGAAATTCAAACTTGAATAAGTGGAAGGCACTGAATAAGTTGTTGGGTTTTGGAACTGACAAGTCCCCAGGACCAGATGAGATACATCGAAGAATTAAGAAGAACGTGAGCGTGAACATTATCAGAGGCACTGTCCATGATTTTTCAGTCTTCCCCGGACATGGGAGATATTTCCAGAAGAATGTAGAATTGCAAAGCTAATGTTTTTGTCAAAGAAAGGTTGTAAGAATTACAACAGCAATTACGTGAGTCAGATAGATTTCAGTAGTGTGGAAATTTCCAGAAACCATAATTCAGGATAAAATTAATAATCATATGGACAAATAAAAATAGAGAGCAACGGCATAGATTTTTAAAGAGAAAATTATGTTTAATTAAACTTGAAGTTTTTTGAGGAATTGACAGAGATGTTTAATGATGGCAATGCCTTTGGCATGGCATACATGTACTTCCAATACAGTGTCACACACCAGCCTTTTGATCCATGTTATAGCTCATGGAATAAAAGGAGCAGTACAAATATGAATGCAAAGTTGGCTGAGTGTCGGGAAGCATAGAGTACTGGTTAATGGATACTTTTCAGGCTAGAGAAAGGATTGTAGTGGGGTCAGAGGACAGTATTGAGACCCTTGCTTTTCCTGATTTATATTAATCATCCAAATCGTGCAGAGAAGAATTTTAAAGTTTGCCAATGGAACAAAACTTGGGAGCATTACAAAATGTGAATAGGTCAGGGTCAAACTTCAACATAATATTGGCAAGTTAGTGGAGTGGGCAAATGGGTGGCAGATGATGTTCAAGGTGAAAAGATGTGTGTGAAGAACGTAGAGAGCCTGTGTAAAATAAAAGGGTACTATTTTAAAAGCTGTGTAGGAGCAGAGAGAGCTGAAACAGCACAGCAGGTCAGGCAGCATCCAGGGAACAGGAGATTCGACGTTTCGGGCACATGCCCTTCTTCAGGAATGAGCAGAGAGTGTTCAGCAGGAGAAGATAAAAGGTAGGGAGGAGGGACTTGGAGGAGGGGCGTTGGAAATGTGATAGGTGGAAAGAGGTCAAGGTGAGGGTGATAGGTCGGAGTAGGGTGGAGGCGGAGAGGTCAAGAAGAAGACTGCAGGTCAGGAAGGCGGTGCCGGGCTGGAGGGATTCGGCTGAGACAAGGTGGGGGGAGGGGGAATGAAGAAACTGGTGAAGTCCAAGTTCATCCCCTGTGGTTGGAGGGTTCCCAGTCGGAAGATAAGACGCTCCTCCTCCGACCGTCGCGTTGTTGTGGTTTGGCGGTGGATGAGTCCAATGACCTGCATATCCTCGGTGGAGTGGGAGGGGGAGTTGAAATGCTGTGCTACAGGGTGATTGGGTTGGTTCGTCCGGGTGGCCCAGAGGTGCTCTCTGAATCGCTCCGCAAGTAGGCGGCCTGTCTCCCCAATATAGAGGAGGCCACACCGGCTGCAGCGGATGCAGTAGATAATGTGGGTGGAGGTGCAGGTGAATCTGTGGCGGATATGGAAGTTTCCTTTGGGGCCTTGGAGAGAAGTGAGGGGGGAGGTGTGGGCGCAAGTGTTGCACCTCCTGCGGTTGCAAGGGAAGGTGCCGGGAGTGGAGGTTGGGTTGGTGGGGGGTATGGATCTGACAAGGGAGTCGCGGAGGGAGTGCGCTGTACATGGAGATTGTTGGGGTGGTAGGTGAGGACCAGTGGGGTTCTGTCCTGGTGGCGGTTGGAGGGGCGGGGCTCAAGGGCGGAGGAGCGGGAAGTGGAGGAGATGCGGTGGAGGGCATTGTCGATCACGTCGGGGGGGAAATTGCGGTCCTTGAAGAAGGAGGCCGTCTGTGTTGTGCGTATTTTGAACTGGTCCTCCTGAGAGTGATGACGGCGCATCATCCGCCGTCACTTCCGCCACCTCCAAATGGACCCCACCACCAAGGATATATTTCCCTCCCCTCCTCTATCAGCTTTCCGTAGAGACCACTCCCTCTGCGACTCCCTTGTCAGATCCATACCCCCCACCAACCCAACCTCCACTCCCGGCACCTTCCCTTGCAACCGCAGGAGGTGCAACACTTGCGCCCACACCTCCCCCCTCACTTCTCTCCAAGGCCCCAAAGGAAACTTCCATATCCGCCACAGATTCACCTGCACCTCCACCCACATTATCTACTGCATCCGCTGCAGCCGGTGTGGCCTCCTCTATATTGGGGAGACAGACCGCCTACTTGCGGAGCGATTCAGAGAGCACCTCTGGGCCACCCGGACGAACCAACCCAATCACCCTGTAGCACAGCATTTCAACTCCCCCTCCCACTCCACCGAGGATATGCAGGTCATTGGACTCATCCACCGCCAAACCACAACAACGCGACGGTCGGAGGAGGAGCGTCTTATCTTCCGACTGGGAACCCTCCAACCACAGGGGATGAACTTGGACTTCACCAGTTTCTTCATCCCCCCTCCCCCCACCTTGTCTCAGCCGAATCCCTCCAGCCCGGCACCGCCTTCCTGACCTGCAGTCTTCTTCTTGACCTCTCCGCCTCCACCCTACTCCGACCTATCACCCTCACCTTGACCTCTTTCCACCTATCACATTTCCAACGCCCCTCCTCCAAGTCCCTCCTCCCTACCTTTTATCTTCTCCTGCTGAACACTCTCTGCTCATTCCTGAAGAAGGGCATGTGCCCGAAACGTCGAATCTTCTGTTCCCTAGATGCTGCCTGACCTGCTGTGCTGTTCCAGCAATAAAGTTTCAGCTTTGATCTCCAGCGTCTGCAGACCTCACTTTCTCCTCGAGGAGCAGAGAGAGACCTAGGTGGCAATGTACTCAGTCCTTAAAGATGGCAAAATGGCTGGAGAAAGAAGTTGATAAAGCGTTCAGTATCCTGGTATTGATTAATAGTGGCATACAGTGTAAGAGCAAGGAGGTTATGCTGAACCTGTCTTATCCAAAAATTTGACCTCAGCTGAGGTATTGTGTACCATTCTAGATGCCACACTTTTGGAAGGATGTAAACACATGGAAGAGAGTGTAGAAAAGTTTTAACAGAATGATTCCAGGGAGGAGAAACTTTAGTTCCAAAGATAGATTGCAGAAGTTGGGACTGCTAAGAGAAAATTTGATTGAAGTTTTTAAAATCATGAGAGGTCTGGGAGAAACTGTTCCACTCATAAAAGGATTGGTACAGGATGGTACAGATTTAAAATAGTTTGGAAAGGAAGTAAAAATGATGTGAGAAAAGAAAAAAATGTCGAACAGCAAGTAGAAAATAAATCACACAGCAAGTAGTTAGGGTCTGAACGCACTACTTAGAACTGTGATAGAGACAGGTTCAATCAAGACATTCAAGAGGGTATGAGATGATTGCTTCAAAGAAATACTGTGCAAGGTTACAGGGAAAGGGTGAAAGGATGGCAGTAAGTCATCATACTCATTTGAAAAGTGGTGGATAGGCCAAATAGCTTCCTACAGCACTGTAACGAGTCTGTGAACCTTACTCACTGAGCAGTTGCTGTTAGAGTCTTTAGCCTTCCCTATCTTAACCTGTTCATTTTTATCCACATCTCTACAATGTTCTGTTGTATTTTCCTTCCTCCTTGGATTTCTAACTCTCTCTTCACCTGAACAACACCTTCAACCTCCTCCCCTCTACCCACTGTTTGTTTAAAGTTTAAAGTGCCATCCACAGCCCTGTCTATCTCAAGCACCAGGACACTGGTCCCAGTTTAAATAAGGTGGAAGCCATCCCAATGGAAAATTGTCTCTTTTCTAAGTAGACACATCAGTGTTCCAATAATCAAAACCCTTCATCCCATGTCACTCTGAGACATCCATTTAATTTTCTAATCTGCTTGAGCCTCATACAAAAAGGCATATGGCTCAGTTAACAATTCAAAATAATTATCTTTCATGTTTTGTATTCTAAATTGGTTCCAAAACCTTCAAACTCACTCAACAAATCAGCATTCCTACTTTACCTACACCTTTGGTTCCCACAGAGATCATCAGTTTCGTTGATCAAAACTTTCCCAATTTTTCAGTTTCACAGAACCTCACTTTCACAGAAACCCGAGCACTCACCTCTGTAATCCTGGGCAGGTTGAGAAGCAGATGCCTTCACTTGTTTTCATCTAGAACTGAAAGTTAAAGACAGCACTCAATTACCTTTTATAATGCATAAATGCCTTACCCAGTAGAGATTCCCTACTCATTTTCAACTCAGCCCAGGCAAAATCTGGAAGAGAGTGGCATGGTATTGGGATCCTGACTCAACAATTGCTGAAGGATTTAAATCACCCATGTATCTATGCGCATCTCCCCTTGTCTGAGAAAACTGCATCCTAGTGCACTTACATTGTAACTGTGAAGTTAAACTACTTTACATTGACACTGCAGTTGCAATATAAACGCAGGTTGAATTTAGTCAGAGTCCAAACTAACCCCAGAGAGGTGGGAGAATCCCTGGAGGGGATACTTTCACTCCAATTCATTCGAGTCAAAGCTAATATCATAAAGCTATAATAGACCACAATTACCATTTGCCTTCTTATATCGGTTAACTTTATGAAAACAATAGCAAAAATCTAAAGCTTCTAGTGGTACATTAACTGATTCTTTAGAATTGAATCAAATTCATCCAAAAGAAACCCGTAAGAGAAAAAGATGTTAGAACTAAAAAGACACAACTAGACACAAACACAAAAATGATGCTATTCTTTCAAAGGATGGCCAGACATTCTCTAAACAGAAGAAAAGCAAGAAAGTGGCCAATTAAAATAAAGTTGCCTCAAAGAAACAAATAATATTGGACTCAAGTCAGGACCACTCAATGAGAGGAGAGATCCTCTGCCAAATCATTGTCAGCACCTCATTTGTCACCACAGGATAAAAATATTCAAACCAGTGATCAGAAGCAAAAGAATAATTGCATCAAATGTTGGATCAATAATACAGACTGCATCCATAATAGTATTATTTATGCAGAATATTCAACCAAAACTAATATTAAAAAGATAACTCAAGTAAGCTGCAGTTTTGATATATATTGAAAAGCTGAGAGGTTAGTCATAATTTCCGGAAAGATTTGCATAGATCACTGCAGAAAGGCATACATAGATTTCACTTTATAGACAAGGTAGGGAGGTGGGATAATTTCCCCCTTTACCCACCTCTTAATAGAGTTCACATTTTGTATTTTAAAGGACTGTCTTAACCCCTTGAATGCTGTGACTCTTAAGAACAAGCATAAAACATTCTTTCCTGTAAATTTAAATCAAAAGAAAGAATTAGAAACTATTTTCACAATGCCCAAAATGTAATTGTAATATGCATGTGTGCCTGCACACGCGTGTGTAGAACATGCAGCAAGATTATTTACAGGATCAAAGACAAGGGTACAATCTTACAAGTGTTTGGCTAATTGTCACTGTCACTGAGTTTCTTGGAGGGTTCTGTCTGCAAGGCCCAATGAAATCACTCACTTCAGATAGAAACATAGAAACATAGGAGCAGAAGCTGTGATGTTGATGCACAGCAAGATGTACGCTGCCTTGGCCAAGGATTGCTGAACAGCAAGGCCTGCTGCCTGGTTGAGTGACTGTGTGAATTGACACAGCAGAAAAGGCAAAGGTGAGCATGGGAGTAGGTGCTAAGTGAGCATGCACTAAGAGAACAAACAAACAGCCCTGAGATACAGTCTCGTTCAGTCCCTTTCAAGCCTCCTCATTAATGATCATGGTTGATCATCCAACTCAGTACTCTGCCCTGCTTTCTTCCCATATCTTTTGATCCTAACTGCCAAGTGCAATATCCAATTTCTTCCAGAAACCATACAAAGGCTTCGACTGCTTTCTGTAGCAGAGATTTCCATCGGCTCACAAACAACTTCCTGGGTGAAGAAATTTCTTCTCACCTCAATCCTCAATGGTTTATCCTGTATCCTTTATCCTGTGACCACAGGTTCAGGACTCTGTCATTGGGAGAATCCTTCTTATATCTACCCTGCCTGATCCTGTTAGAATTTTATAGATTTCTATGATAGCCCTACCTCGTTCTTCTGAACTCTAGCAAATATAAATCCTAACTGAGTTACCTTCCTATGACAGAGTTCCCTCTTGTACCCTACTCATTTTCCCCAGTTTCTCTGAACAGAATCTACATTCTGCTTGAGTGCCCTAACCACACAGCCCTGGACACAGTACCCAGACCCTTGATTGATGCCTATACATTTCCCCAACCTCATTTGCCCTACACGCCAGAACTCACCACTATGGAGCCACAGGACTCCCCACATTGCAGGGTCAATGACCCCCTGGTTTAGAGCACCCCAACCAGATGGCTAACTGTGGCCAATGCCCTGGACTGCTTTCAGAGGCTTCCCTTCAATTCTTGAACTTGGAAACCTGCCCTTCAGCTGACTGCATGGAATTCAGTGAGGACTACTCTCCTAAGCCTTTTGAGACATGGCTGCTTGTCTGTTGCAGATGCAGTGTGTTTTCCATGGTGAAGCTGTGAGATTGATGCACAGCAAGATGTATGCTGCCTTGGCCAAGGATTGCTGAACAGCAAGGCCAGCTGCCTGGTTGAATGACTGTGTGAATTGACACAGCAAGAAAAGGCAAGGCAGGGATTCTGTAAGTATGAGCATGTGCTAAGAGAATGAATGAGCAGCTCTGAGGTATAGCCTAGTCCAGACCCTGAACTGGATGCCTGTCCCTGTGTGTCACTGTAGCCTTTCAATGCCAGTTGCCGCTGTGCCCTGCAATGCAGGTCTCAATTTCCTCAGTGTTCTACAATTGGATCAGAGAGGGGTTGGTCATTATGGGACATCAGTGTTTGAGGATGAGGTGTGCATGGATCTGATGCCTGTGGATCATGCCCTGAGATGCTGTTTTTGGGGTGACCAATGGGGAGGTTCATTGCAGACAGTGCTGAGCTGAATGGATCAGGTACCTTCATTAATTTCCATGTGGAAAATTTTCAACATCTAGTTGACTCGCCGTGGGTGGTGGGATTGGAGACATCCCATTCGTGAGTGCGATTATGTCCTTGAGAAGCAACTGTTAATCCTATTGAGAATCTTGCCTCAATGCCAGGAACCTAATAAAAGACAAGATAGACTTCGTTGGAGTTCTCATGCGATTCTGCCACATTTCTCAGGACAGCCCACTTTGTTGAGGCCCCTTGGAAAATTCAGCCTGTAGAGTCTTCCATTATCTGTCCCCGTGATGGCAATACAAAGATTAAGGCCTTCTTTAAAATGCTGGGTAGGCCATCATTGATCATCTCTCATTGTCCTGGAGTAGGTGGTGGTGAACTCCCTTCTTGAACTGCTGCAAATGTTGGAGAATAGGGCCATCCATGATAGTACAAGGTAGGGACTCCTAGGATTTGAATCTGGTAACAATGAAGGAACATGACATAATAACAAATCAGGATGGCATATGGCTTGGAGGGAAACTCAAAAGTAGTAATGTTCTCATGCTTCTGCTGAATTGTAAGGTTTTATTGGAAGAGCTTTGATGAATTACTGCAGTGGCGACGGAACACACTGCTTCTCCTGTTGGTCAGTGGTGCATATGCTGGATACTGGAGCTGATGGATGGGTTGCTAATCAAGGAGGATGCAGTGTCCTGGATAGTGTCAAGCTTCTTGAGTTTTGTTGGAGCTGCACTCATCCAGGCAAGTCATGGGTATTCCATCATGTGCCTGACTTGCTTTGCTTGCAGATGATAGACAGGCTTTGACAAGTCAGGAGGTAAGTTACTTGTTACAGAATTCATAGCTTCTGACTTGCTTTTGCAGGTACAATGTTTATTTGACTTGTACAGTTCAGTTTCTTGTCTATAATAACTCCCAGGATTTGATAGTGAGGGATTCAATTACAGCAATGCCATTCAACATCAACGAGCAATGATTAGATTCTCACTTCTGGGAGATGGCCATTGCCTGACACTTGTAAGGCATGAATGTTACTTGCCTCTTTTCCAATCAAGCCTGGATATTGCCCAGGTCATGCTGCATATGGTTACTGACTGCTTTAGTACTTGAGGAGTTGCAGATTATGCCAAACATTGAGCAATCATCAAAAAAATTCCCCTTATTGACTTTATGATGGAGGGAAGGTCATTGATGAAGCAGCTGAAAATGGTCAGGCCGAGGACACTTCCCTGAGGACCTCCTGCAGAGATGTCCTGCAGCTGAAATGACTGATCTCTAGCACCTCAACTATCTTTCTTTGTGCCAGGCTTAGGACCAACCATCGGAGAGATTTTCCCCTTATTTCCTTTGACTCCAGTTTTGTTAAAGCTCTTTCATGCCATATTCAGTTAAATGCAACCCTAATGTCAAGTGCAGACATTGGTGAATTGAAACGAAACCCTTTCAGTTACGGAACACACCCTATAAATTTCACCTCTCTTTATCTCACCATAGGAAATACTTCAACACACAGCCACGAACCCAACAAATCACAACAGGAGACAAAAATCTTTTAACTTATACTTTAACTACTACCATGTGGACAAAAATCATTTTGTTATCAAATAACATAGGAGGTGCAAAAAAGTCTCAATTATTCAACAAAGTTTGTGGAACTTATACATTAATGATCTGATAAAGGAACTGAGGGTATCATTGTTTATTTGCAAATAACACAAAGAAAGGTGGAGAGACAAGTAGTATTGAGGAGGCGGGAGGGTGGAGAAGGACTTGGATAGGCTAGGAGACTGGGCAAAGAAGTGGCAGATGGATTACAATGTGGGAACGTGTGAGGTCATGCACTTTGGTAGGAAGAATAGAGACATAGAACAGTTTCCAAATGGAGAAAGGCTTTGGAAATCTGAAACAGAAATAGACTTAGGGGTCCTCATTTACATGCCGGTTCCAGTTGGCAGTTAGGAAGGCAAATGTAATGTTAGCATTCATTTCAAGGGGGCTAGAATACAGGAGCAGAGATGTACTGCTGAGGCTGTATAAGATTCTGGTCAGGCCACATTTGGAATATTTTGAGCAGTTTTGGGCTCTGTACCTAAGGAACCATGTGCTGGCATTGGAGGGGATCCATAAGAGGTTTACAAGAATGCTCCTGAGGATGAAGAGCTTGTTATATGAGGAGTGGTTGAGGACTATGGATCTGTACTTGGAGTTTAGAAGGATGAGCAGAGAATCTCATTGAAATTAATAGAATGCTGAGAGGCCTGGACGGTGTGGATGTGGAGAAAACATTTCCAGTAATAGGAGAGGCCAGGATCCTAGGGAACAGCCTCAGAGTGAAGCAATGATGCTTTAGAACTGAGATGAGGAGGAATTTCTTCAACCAGAGCGTGATGAATCTGTGGAAGTCATTGCTGCAGAAGAATCTGGAGGCCAAGTAATTTACTATATTTAAGACAAAGATAGTAAGGTTCTTGATTAGTAAGGGATCAAAGCTTATGGGGAGAAGGCAGGAGAATGAGGTTGAGAAACACACCAGTCATAATCAAATGGCAGAGCAGACTTGATGGGCTGAATGGCTGATTCTGTTCTTGTATTTTATGGTCTTATAGAACTTTGTAAGTACTTGAGCAGTAACCTATGTAGTCATAAGAGTTCTACTTTTTTTATTATCAAAGATTATCACAGGGGCTAGACTGCCTCACTGGCTCTGATAGTGTAATCAAAATTGGATTAATGATATTGGAATTGGAGCGTATATAAAATAATCAGTCAAAACCATTTATGCAGGACATCATCCAAACTGCAGATAGAGCAATAAGCTCAGCCAGAGGCAGCAGTCATCTCGTTCATCAAGTTATTAAAGAACAAGATTTTATTTGCATACAATGCCAGAAGTGAAGACATTAATTTATAGCTGTAACTCTTTGCAGATGTAACAAGACTTAACTCCAAAATTCACAGGAGAGATGGCCAATCTTCAGTTTAACAAATCCCTCCAGACAGCCAGTAGCTCAAGTTGCTGATAGTTGTAATATTCTTGATGACAAGGTTTGTTCCCGGTAGTGCCTACTATACAAGTCTTCTGGCCTAATAAGTGAGTTTTACCAGCTCTGGACTCAAACAACTAAATGCAGCATTCAGCCAAATCACAACATTTCATATCAGAGAAAGAAACGTTGACATGGTCCAGATCAGTGGTTTTGGATCATATGTTCTGATCACAGAAGATTTTTGGATGGATCAGAACCCAAATTAAAACCACCGTACTTGTGAATGAACTTGATCATAGAAGAAATAGGTTTCACATGTTGAAAATCAGAGGAACAGAAAATCACTTTGACACAAAAAAACACGTAATGGCAGGCTTTAAACAATTAGAAGGTGTTAGATCTCATAGTTTCCAATGAGAGTCCAAGTCACGGGGTGGTTTCAGGTAACTTTTATTGCAGCTGTATTTTCAGGATAGCTTCATTTCTCCAGAAAAATAAGGCACAGAAAAAGCTTCAGAATGTCTTACATATATAGTTTAAACTTAGAGTGCACATGTCCCCCTCTTTGATTGGTATTGGTCAGCAGTGCTGAGTTATCCCTTCTGTGCTCTTTCAGCACCACTGATCCAGAATCCTTCAATATTGGCTGTCTAGGTACGCTGAAAATGTGTTGCTGGAAAAGCGCAGCAGGTCAAGCAACATCCAAGGAGCAGGAGAATCAACGTTTTGGGCATGAGCCCTTCTTCAGGAATGAGGAAAGTGTGTCCAGCAGGCTAAGATAAAAGGTAGGGAGGAGGGGCTTGGGGAAGGGGCGTTGGAAATGCGATAGGTGGAAGGAGGTCAAGGTGAGGGAGATAGGCCGGAGTGGGGGTGGGGGCGGAGAGGTCAGGAAGAAGATTGCAGGTTAGGAAGGCGGTGCTCCCCCCACCTTGTCTCAGTCAAATCCCTCGAACTCAGCACCGCCTTCCTAACCTGCTGAATTTATTTAGAGACAAAAAAACTGCAGATGCTGGAATCCAAGGTAGACAAGCAGGAGGCTGGGGTCCTGAAGAAGGGTTACACCTGAAACGTCGACTTCTCCACCTCCAGATGCTGCCTGACTTGCTGTGTTTTCCCAGCCTCCTGCTTGTCTTCCTCAGCAATTTATTTGACCAAGTTTAACTGCTAATAGTCCTAAACCTGAAGGAAGTACTGCTGCACTCAACAATTTCCAATTAAGCTAATCATAGCTCTGGGCAGCACGGTGGCTCAGTGGTTAGCACTGCTGCCTCACAGCGTCAGAGACCCGGGTTCAATTCTCCCTGTGTCTGCGTGAGTTTCCTCCGGGTGCTCCGGTTTCCTCCCACAATCCAAAAATGCGCAGTGAATTGGCCATGCTAAATCACCCCTAGTGTTAGGTGAAGGGGTAAATGTAGGGGAATGGGTCTGGGTGGGTTGCGCTTCAGCGGGTCGGTGTGGACTTGTTGGGCCGAAGGGCCTGTTTCCACACTGTAAGTAATCTAATCTAATATATATCTCAGCAGTGACAAAATGACAAGCCCAAATATCAAAATAAACCAAAACAGAAATTGCTGGAAAACTCAGCAAATCTGGCAGCATCTATGGAAAGAAAGCAGAGTTAATGTTTCAGGTCCAGTAACCCTTCTTCAGAACTAACAGGAGATGGGCATACATGCTGAAAGCAGGAGCTCAGTCATGGAGTGTGTGGGTTTCAGGAAGTGATGGGAAAGGAGTGAGCGGAGACAGAGCCCAGAGAGATACAAAGACAGTTAGAAAGACAAAAGGATGGATGATAGTGTGCTGAGGAGAAAGGAAAGCTGATAATGTTAATAAATGGGATTATAATTAGATGAAAACAGATTGGCTGGGATGAAGGCAGACCGTGTGATGACAGGGCATAGGGTGCAGGTGCATAAAGGACATAGAATGACGTGTTCAGATTCTAAAACCATGAGTTCAATAATGTTAGAACGTGAACACCTTCCTCCAGAACTTTGTGGTGAGTGATTCAAAGGGCATCCTCTGCCCCTAAAGGCCATCCAGCAACACTGTCAGGCTTATATCCAGGATCTCCCTCACTGATGGGTACTATCAAGACACCCAACATCAGGAGCTAAGAGGTGTGCGTGCTGAAATCCACTCCCGAATTCTTGCTTCGGATTCCCTATCCTCCCTACACTCACTCACCTGGATTCGGGTTCTGCCTGGGACCGCTGTTGGCAGTAGCCAGCACTCACAGTGGCACCTCTGGCAATGCA
Organism: Chiloscyllium plagiosum; assembly: GCF_037043375.1. Taxonomy (NCBI): domain Eukaryota; kingdom Metazoa; phylum Chordata; class Chondrichthyes; order Orectolobiformes; family Hemiscylliidae; genus Chiloscyllium; species Chiloscyllium plagiosum. The sequence continues at coordinate 67,921,347 of NW_028270143.1, read as the reverse complement.
ACATTGCTGGTACATTTAATTCAAGTAATAGAGTCATAGAGTCATAGAGACGTACAGCATGGAAACAGACCCGTTGGTCCAACTCATCCATGCCGACCAGATATCCCAACCCAATCTAGTCCCTGCCAGCATCTGGCCCATATCCCTCCAAACCCTTCCTATTCATATACCCATCCAGATGCCTTTTAAATGTTGCAATTGTACCAGCCTCCACCAATTCCACTGGCAGCTCATTCCATACACGTACCACCCTCTGCATAAAAACGTTGCCCCTTAGGTCCCTATTATATCTTTCCCCTCTCACCCTAAACCAATGCCCTCTAGTTCTGGACTCCCCCACCCCAGGGAAAAAACATTGTCTATTTGTCCCATTCACACCCCTCATGATTTTATAAACCTCTATAAGGTCATCCCTCAGCCTCTGACACTCCAGGGGAAACAGCCCTAGTCTATTCAACCTCTCCCTGTAGCTCGAATTCTCCAACCCTGGCACCATCTTTGTAAATCATTTTTGAACCCTTTCAAGTTTCACAACATTTTTCCCATAGGAGGGAGACCAGAATTTCACACCCTATTCCAAAAGTGGCCTAACCAATGTCCTGTACATCTGCAATATGACCTTCTAACTCCTGTACTCAATGCTTTGACCAATAAAGGAAAGCATACCAAACGTCTTCTTCACTATCCTATCTACCTGCGACTCCACTTTTGAGGAGCTATGAACCTGCACTCCAAGGTCTCTTTGTTCAGCAGAAACCCTTTGGAGATCAAGTTATTCCACATCAAAGGGCTTTTTACAACCAAATAGGTTTGTCACTTCTTCATTAAAGTTATCGCGATTGGTCAGGCAGGATCTCCTCCCACGGTTTATGTGCTAATTTTTGTCAGCTGGCTATATACTTATAGCACAGACAAAGGCCACAAGGCTGAACATGTCTCTACTGATCTCTGTGTCTCCACCAACGTCTGTTCAACTAATTTCATCCATGTATCCCACTAAAGCATTTCTCTCTCAGGTGTTTATCTCAGATACCTTTATGTGGGTAAGATTCTCATTACATTTAAAAATAAGCTGCTGATTTTATTTGGAGTACGTTTGTCTGAAGGAAGTCAGGGATATTTATTATTTTATGTTTAGTTCAAGTTTCAATCTTTCCTTGCTTACTCTCTTTTTTATTCATTGCTATGTTCGTAACCTGAGCTGATATACTTTTTCTTGGAAGCTGTTGAAGTAGACAGAAAATTATGTTTCCAAAAAGGTGACAACATAGAATCAGCATGGACATTTAATGAAAGGGTGTGATGTGTACCCGATCTCCGCCTCTGTTGGAAATTACCTCAGGTGGCAAGGTCCAAGGTCGATCTTTCCACTGTACCACCAATTGAGGTCCTTAAGGGGCCCACTTCTGTTGAAATAAACCCGGGCCTATTACCATACGGTGTGCTCAGCAGGTTAATCTCTTCAACTGCCCACTTTAAGTTGGTTCTCAGTGTGGTTGTAGCACACTCAGAACTGCTCCACAAGTGCTGCACAATCTCACGTTAGATGTTTGATTAGATTCCCTACAGTATGGAAACAGGCCCTTTGGCCCAACAAGTCCACACCAACCCTCTGAATAGTAACCACCCAGACTCATTCCCTTGACTAATGTACCTAACACTATGGGCAATTTAACACGGCCAATTCACCTGATCTGCACATCTTTGGATTGTGGGACGAAACCCGAGCATCCAGAGGAAATCCACGCAGACACTGGGTGAATGTGCAAACTCCACAGAGACAGTCGTCCAAGGCTGGATTCGATCCCGGGTCTCTAGTGTTGTGAGGCAGCAGTGCTAACCATTGAGCCACTGTGCCACTCTAAGCCACTGTGCTGGTTCTGTTTTGGATTTTGCAAGCACAGACTGGTTAAATAGTCTGCTCATTTATGATACAAATAGTTCAAGGGTGGGGGGAGCAGGAGTTTGGTGCAGTGGTGGTGGTGGGTTCAGTTGCATGGAAAATTATGGAAAGGATTAAAGAAGGGAGGACTCAGCAGAGCTTATTAAAGTCTCCAGGACAAGTAAAAGGACAGAGAGTATGGAAAGTGTCAGGTATCTAACTTCAGGCACAGAAGAAAAGGGGTCAACTATGAGAAGGGATGCAGTCAATGCAAGACTAAGGGTTTTGTACCTAAATGCACGCAGTATATGAAACAAGGTAAATGAGCTGGTAGCACAGATTGAAATTGGCAGGTACGATGTTGCAGGCATCATAGAGATGTGACTGTAATGGGATCAGGACTGAGAAATGTTTTTTCTTATTCATTTATAGAATGAGGGTGTCATTGACTAGGCCAGCAGTTAAGAGTCCTCCATATTGCTGTATGTCTGAAGTCACATGTAGGCCAAAGCAGGTAAGGATCGCAGTCTCCCCTCCCTAAAGGACATTAGTCAACCAGATGGGTTTTTCCCAACAATCGTTTAATGATCATCATCAGACTCATAATTCCATTTTTTTTAGTGAACTCGAATTCCACTATTTGCTGTGACAGGAATCCAACTTGGTCCCCAGAACATTATCTGAGTCTTTGAATTAACAGTCCAGCAGTAATACAATTAGGCTGACACCTCCTCCAAAGATCAAAAGATACATGTCCTATCGAAAAGACTGGCAGATGGACAGAGGGGGTGAGGTTGTCTTGTTAGTGAGAAATGAAATTAAATCAATAGCAAGAAGCAATATAGGCGTAGAATCGGTGTGGATAGAGTCGAGGAAATGTAAAGGGAAAAAGACAGTGATGTGACTAATATCTCAGCCTCCTAGTCAGGATGTGGGGAAGAAAATAAGTCATGAGATAGAAATGGAATGCAAGAAAGGCAATATTGCAAGAACATAAGGAGATTTCAACATGCCAGTGGACTGGAAAAATTGGGTTGGTAGAAGATCTCAAGAAAAGGAGTTTGTAGAAAGTCTACAAGATGGTTCTTTGGTGCAATTTGTGGGAGACCCAACTAAGAAACAGGCACTTCTGGATTTGGTGATGGGCAATGTGACAGATTGATTAGGGAGCTTAATTTTTTAATTTCAAAAATATACTTTATTCATAAAATTATTTGGTTCTGTATACAATTGGTCATGCCATTCTTGTGCACACATTACATTGCTTTATATACAGACATCGAAATGTATTTTTCATATATACAAGTCTGTACATTTACTATCCAGCTCTCATTTGTTTGGCCGAACTGGTCTTCACCCTTAACAATTTCTCCTTCAAATCCTCTCACTTCCTCCTGACGAAAGGGGTAGCCATGGATACCCGTATGGGCCCCAGCTATGCCTGTCTCTTTGTCGGCTACGTAGAACAGTGCATCTTCCGTAGTTACATTGGCACTACTCCCCACCTCTTCCTCCGCTACACTGATGACTGCATCGGCGCCACCTCGTGCTCCCACGAGGAGGTTGAGCAGTTCATCAACTTCACCAACACATTCCACCCCGACCTTAAATTTACCTGGACCATCTCTGACACCTCCCTCCCCTTCCTGGACCTCTCCATTAATGACGATCGACTTGGCAGTGACATTTTTAACAAACCCACCGACTCCCACTGCTACCCAGATTACACCTCTTCCCCCCCCCCCACCTTCTGCAAAAATGTCATCCCATATTCTCAATTCCTCCACCTCCGCTGTATCTGCTCCCAGGAGGACCAGTTCCACCACAAAACACACCAGATGGCCTCCTTCTTTAAAGACCGCAATTTCCCTTCCCACATGGTTGAAGATGCCCTCCAATGTATCTCATCCATATCCTGCACCTCCGCCCTCAAACCTCACCCGTTCAACCGACACAAGGACAGAACACCCCTGGTCCTCAACTTCCACCCTACCAACCTTCGCATAAACTGCACCATCTGCTGACATTTCCGCCACCTCCAAACAGACCCCACCACCAGGGATATATTTCCCTCCCCACCCCTTTCCTCCGTGACTACCTGGTCAGGTCCATGTCCCCCCAAAAACCCACCCTCCCCTCCTGGCACCTTCCCCTGCCGCTGCAAGAATTGCAAAACATGCACCTACACCTCCCCCCTCACCTCCATCCAAGGCCCCAAAGGAGCCTTCCACATCCATCAAAGTTTCACCTGCACTTCCACCAATGTCATTTATTGTATCCATTGCTCCCGATGTGGTCTCCTTTACACTGGGGAAACTGGATGCCTACTCGCAGAGCACTTCATCTCCAGGGCACCCTCACCAATCAACCCCACCACCCCGTGGCCAAACATTTCAAATCCTCCTCCCACTCTGCCAAAGACATGCAGCTCCTGGGCCTCCTCCACCGCCACTCCCTCACCACCCAAAGCCTGGAGAAAGAACGCCTCATCTTTCGCCTCAGAACACTTCATACCAAGGGCATCAATGTGGACTTCACCAGTTTCCTCATTTCCCCTCCCTCACCTTACCCCAGTTCCAACCTTCCAGCTCAGTACCATCCTCATGACCTGTCCTACCTGCCAATCTTCCTTCCCATCTATCCGCTCCACCCTCCTCTCTGACCTATCACCTTTATCCCCACCTCCATCCACCTATTGTACTCTTGACTACCTTCTCTCCACCTCCACTCCCTCCCATTTATCTCTCCACCCTGGAGGCTCCCTGCCTTCATTCCTGATGAAGGGCTTTTGCCCAAAACGTCAATTTTCCTGCTCCTCGGATACTGCCTGACCTGCTGTGCTTTTCCAGCACCACTCTGATCTAGACTCTGATCTCCAGCATCTGCAGTCCTCACTTTTGCCTATATAAGGCTCTAGTCAATATTATGAACAGTTTTAGACAGGAATCTAAGAAAGGATGTGTTGGCATTGGAGGGGTCCAGAGGAGGTTTACAATAATAATTGCAGAGATGAAAGGCTTGTAATATGAGGAATGGTCGAAAACTCTATGTCTGTACTCAATGGGGTTTAGAAGGGTGAGGAAGGATCGCATACAGAATATTGAGAGGCCTGGATAGAGTCGATGTGGAGAAGGTTTTTTTCATAATAGGTGGGACTAGGACCCAAGGGCACAGCCTCAGAGTGAACACGCAGCGCTTTAGAACTGAGGGGGAGTTTACTCAGCCAGAGGATGGTGAGTCTGTCGAAGCCAAATCATTGAGTGTACAGAAGAACCTCGATTATCCAAACAACACGGGCAGGGAGTATTTTGTTCGGATAATCAAATGCCAGATAATTGAATGCTGGACAATGGAGTTTAGCCAAGCCAACTTTCAATCTTGCTGGATCATCCGAAATTTGGATAATCGAATGCCGGATAATCGAGGTTCCTCTGTATTTAATACGGAAATAGATAGGTCCTTCATTATTAAGGGGATCAAAGATTTAGTCGTGAGTTCATGGAATGCACTGCCAGTAGCAATGGTGGACTCTCTCTCTTTATGGGCATTTAAGTGGGCATTGGATAGGCATATGGAGGATAGTGGGCTAGTGTAGGTTAGGTGGGCTTGGATCGGCGCAACATCGAGGGCCAAAGGGCCTGTACTGCGCTGTATTCTTCTATGTTCTATTACGGGGAGGAGGCAGAATGAGTTTGAGAAACACATAAATCAGATTCGACAGGCCAAATTTTTCTCTTGTAATGCATGGTCTAATGGTCCCAGATAAAGAGCCAAACTGAGGTTGAAGAATTGGACAGAAGTTGATGCAAGTCAAAAAATGATCAGACTTTCAAACTTGAGTTTTAAAACCTACTGGATCATAACAGAAAGTGGTACCATTGTTTTGGATTCCTGTGAAAGAATGAGTTAAAATAAAGTATCAAGGTGTTATGACCTTTTGCAATGGAGCTAAATATTGGATGCAGGAAGGAAGAATTATGTATAAGTTAACAAATATGAAGCTGTCAAAACGAGGAAAGTTCAGAAAAACTATGATAATTCTAGCATTGGTAAGAGATTAGCAAGAAAGTTACAATCGGGAGAAAAGCATTAACTACCAGATCAACTAATGGTTTATTTCATCCTGGCAGCATTAGCAGACACAGAGCACTACACTGAGTGCTCAGTAAAAGTTTAAAGGTTGCTTGGATTTGTGAAAATTTACAACTCATTGCTGATTGATTTACAGCCTTAAAAATGGGCTTTGCTTGTCCATTACATACTCATGCAGTCAAAAGGTGAATCGCACAATCATTAAACTTTCCACCTCCTTCACAGACATTTGAAACTTTACAACAGTCCTGCAATATTTCAATAAAAACACTCAATTAAACTTCTAATGGCTGTTGCAAAATGTAACCGTATCTTCATGCAATCTAATACTAAAAAATAGTCACTAACTTCAGGATTTGCAGCAATAATGGACCTTATTAGTTCATTGGAACATACATTTTCTTATAAATCCATTTCCATTTTAAAAGTTTTGGATGACTTGTGATTAATTTATTCATTTGCCATTGGATAGGAGTCATGTGCCACTTTATCTCCTTACATTTATTACAGATACTTGTATCCAAATTTGTGGCTTGTTTAAAGCTAAAGAATGATGCACAATTTTGTGGTTTTTCATCCCCTTCCACAGAGGATTCCAGAATGTTCCTTCCACTAGGAATTACACTAAAATGTTAAGACAGTTTTATATAGACAAACGCTTTGCAAGATATCATAAACAACTGTGAGATAAATAGTTATTAAACTACATTTGAGGTGCAAATGTTGACCAAATTAGCAGTAGAGACGACTCCCTGATCCTCCTTGTGTGTTGCCATGAATATTAATATTTTTTCAAACTACTGAAACAGGTAAACAGAGCTTAGATTAGATTCCCTACAGTGTGGAAACAGGCCCTTCAATCCAACAAGTCCATAGTGACCCTCCGAAGAATAACCCACCCAGACCCATTTCCCTCTAACTAATGTACCTAACACTATGGGCAATTTAGCACGGCCAATTCACCTGACCTGTACATCTTTGGAGTGTGGGAGGAAACCAGAGCACCCAGAGGAAACCCACACAAATGCAGGGAGAACATGCAAACTCTGCACAGACAGACACCTGAGGCTAGAATCAAACCTGGGACCCTGATGCTGTGAGGCAGCAGTGCTAACCACTGAGTCACTGTGACTAGTTTTGATGAATTCAAGTAAATGGATACTAGACCTTAATTTCAGTGATAGCACCAAAGAAGGGCGCTGATGAATTTAAACACGCACACAAATCAAGTTTGGGGCACACCCCTTTCCCACCTGTGACATCGTACAACAATGTTGAATTTACATGCCACGTATCGCTGCAAAGTTCTAAGACCTGCACTCCTGGCAGATGCAGAGCAGCGTGGCACTAATAACTATAATTCCTGCTTGTAATAAAGTAATTGCAGTAATCATAGGTGACTTTAAATTATGTAAAAGGAAAAAGCAGATAGGAGTGACATTCAGATCATCCTTAACCTCTTCAACATCCTTTCTCAAATCTAAAATAAAAACAGAAAGTACTGGAGAAACTTTCTGAATCTGTGGACAGAGAAACAGAGTGAATTTTTCAAGTCTGATGTGAGTCCCCTCAGAGTGAGTTGACTCAAAACGTTCATTCTTTTACTCTCTCCACAGATGCTATCAGACCTGCTGCATTATTCCAGCACTTCTTGTTTTTATTATGGAATCAGGTGTGTGAGTGCAGTCTTCCAAAAATAATGCAACTCGATTTTCAACAACAGAGGTCTCTATAAGAGAGCAAAGGTTTGGGTCTACAATGCTTTTGTTCCCACTATCCTCTATGGTTACAGTGAAGCATGGGTCACCCACACAAGGTCTCAGTAGAGATCAATAAAAGAAATTCAAACTTACAATTGAAATATGAATAGATGGTACAACACTTCAAGTTTTAAGATGTGCTAATACTAAAAATAAAACTGCTATTGACAAAGCAATATTCTTAAGGCAATTTTTCATCAAACTGCAAAACAGAACATATAATAAAACCCAACAACGTCAAAATCAGGTATATATTACATTCACCATTAAGGAGACAGTCCTTGCTTGTAGAACAAACCAAACTGATTCTTAGTTCCTGAGGTTAACCTCCAATTGTTTTTTTCTTTTCACAGCCTGGATGTGTTTAACTCTAAAATTGTGTTGCACAATATGAGTTTTTCTTGAGCCTTTTCCCTCCTGCTGATGTCAGGCATATCTTCCAGTCTTGTTTTAACTCCACATTAATTTGGTCTTTCCAATTCAAATGCAAGCTTTCAATTGCATTCCTGTGTGGTAAACTGCAGAGACTTCTGTCCCCAGCTACTTCCTCTCTGTTGCCCCAGAAAATGAACTTACCTGTGAGTTTTCATGGATATCTTAGAAATCCTTCCTCCCTCAAAGCTTGTCTTTCTGATAATATGCATTTCTTGTGTCTTGTATCCAGGGAGAAGTGCTAATTAGCTATCCTTGAAAACAAACCTCTCTTTTATCCTTGAGGTAAATGGACAAGTTAAAGCACAATTAATTTAAAATCTAATGTCCTCAACAATGTCTGAAACTTTGGAGGCTTCACATGACTTGTGCAACATGGGTCAGCTGGGAAAATATGGTGACTTCAGAAAACTGAGATTTGTGACACAGGGAAAAGTCAAATTCCGGAATCAAATTTTGGACGACAAGATGAGAATGCCACAACTAAGTGGTGAGAGCCCTTTTGGCACACACATTCATCTCATTAATATCTAAGCTGGCCTGTTTGATATGCAGTTTCCCAGTCTCCCAGAGACTAGATGGTGACGGTGCCCAACATGAGAGTCAGAATGATGAGTCAGCTCCAATTGGCCAATTTCAGGGCAGAGCAACAGTCCTCAATATCTCCAGTTTTGCATCATGGGAAGTGACAGCCTGCAGCTTCCTTCCACGGAGGTTGGTACAGGGAATGAACCAGCCTCACTATGTCCTTGTGACTCATCTCCAGCATCCTCGGTGAAGACAAGACGGACTATCATCCAGGAGGTCCCACTACAGTCAGTCAGAATATAGTTCTCCACTGCTGAAGAATGCTGCTCTTTCCCATTAGAATTCTGCAGCCAGCACTCTTAACATACAGAGATTTGCACCCACCTTAAGGATTGGACAAGGGTCAAGTCTTAAAAGCTCATAATACTTCTGTCTTGCCTTAAGATTTAATATAGTCACAAAGCCAAGGTAACCTGTCATGGTTGTCAGAAGTGATCAGTCAAGGGGGTGAACATGTTGCTGTACTGCACCTTGCTACATCAACCTCACACTGACATCATGTGGGCGGCACGGTGGCGCAGTGGTTAGCACTGCTGACTCACAGAGCCAGAGACCTGGGTTCAATACCCGCCTCGGGCAACTGTCTGTGTGGAGTTTGCACATTCTCCCCGTGTCTGCGTGGGTTTCCTCGGGGTGCTCCGGTTTCCTCCCACAGTCCAAAGATGTGCAGGTTAGGTAAATTAGCCATGCTAAATTGCCCATAGTGTTAGGTGTGGGGGAATGGGTCTGGGTGGGTTGCTCTTTGGAGGGTCGGTGTGGGCTTGTTGGGCCAAAGGGCCTGTTTCCATACTATAAGTAGTTTAAATCTAAGCAGCTTAGGCAGAGAAACAAATGAATGTGCTTCAAACAAAATGGTCATGTCTCTAAGCCTAAGAGGAATCGTCCTCAGTCATCCAGGAAGTCGCACTACAGTCAGTCAAAGGCAACATCTGTTCTTAGCCCAGGAGGTTGGACATGGGCAGTCGGCCATTTGGGGTGGTGAGGGAAAGCAGTTCCATATAACTACAATCTGGGAGTGAGCCACAGACAATGCTGCAGGTGCAAGGTAACTACTTCTGGGAAGACAGTGGGGAGTGGTACAGAGATCAGTCAGAGACCTGGTCACTCAGCAGTCAGGGCTGTCCTCCCAAGTCACCTACTTGCGGAATGCTTCAGGGAACATCTCCAGGATGCATGCACGCACGAAACAACCCCACCGCCCCAAGGCGAAAGTGGGTACTGCAGATGCTGGAGATTAGAGTTTAGATTAGAGTGGTGCTGGAAAAGCACAGCAGGTCAGGCAGTATCCAAGGAGCAGGAAAATCGACATTTCAGGCAAAAGCCCTTCATTATTCCTGATGGACACCCTAATAGCACAGAACAGAAACAGCTAAGCTTTGGTCCCTATGAATAGATCTCAACTGGGCCAACATTGACGGTGATACAATTAACTTCAAAGCTCCTTGGATAGACAGTGGAAAAAGAGTGAAGGATACTACTTCTGATTGCTTAGCAATAACTCCTGCTGAAAACTATAAAATAGGATCACAGTTAACCATAATGCTGCTATAATATTCAATAACTTAGTTGACATGTGCATATTCACGTCTGCAGGGCCCAGAGTAAGGACAGAATTACAGAACCCTGGAAATGTGTTGCTCAGATATACACACACTCAGACCATTGTGCATGTCCTGGCTCTTTGGAAGAGCTGTCCAATTACTGCCATATTCCCCTAGTCTTTTCCTCAAACTTCGCAAAGTTTACCTTCACAAATAAATATCCAATTCTCTTTTGAAAGTTCCATTTGAAACGGTACTCATCCTTGCTGGCAGTGCATTACAGGATTATTGAAATAAGTATGAGCATGAGTCAATACTTTTGGGAAAGGAAGGGAAAAAAGGAGGCAAAACATATGGAAAAAACATGGTACAATGTGTTTGCCTTTTAATGCTCAGAATGAAGTGGAAAGGAATGATTGCACCTGTCTGTTGCTGCCCCCTGGTGTGTTCTTCAACATAACAGCAGGATGGTCCTCAATTTTATTAATATGCATGAAATACAGACACTGTGACAGTAAGGGATAGATCCATCAATAGCTGTAAATTCTTCACCAGGGCCAAAAGCAAATAAATAAGCAAATGTTTTAGTGAGGTTAGGACAGAGTGGAGAAAATTGTGGAGTGCGAGGGAGGAGAAGTGTAAATTCTCAAATGAGGAAAAGGCCAGTTAACAGGTTGAGTGACCTACAGTGTGACAACACTGTGCCATAATACAAAATAGCTACAGTGAGGCTGTCGTCTTCCATTGTGATGGATGAGTGAACAAGTGAGACTTTGCAATGATTCAAAGAAACAAAAGAATGTGCACGTGGATGGAACTGCAAGGATATAATTCCTTGGATAGGTCCAGAAAATAAGAGAGGAAATGGGAGGGGAAAGGGGGTGGGGATATAGGTGTGGGATGCCAGGGAGAACTGTCAACACCAAAGGCTTGATTTGCTATTGCCCTTGATGGCAAGGTCAGACATGGCCATTGTTTGAAAGTAGTGCTCCCAGATTGTGTACCAGCCTTCCAGCAACATGCTCATCTCCAATTAACTAACTGGTAAACTGTTCCAGAGCTTGTTAACTGGTTAGAGGAGGACAGCATCACATTTTCAAAGATAAGAAAAGGACAAATGAACAATATGGATCATATGAGCATTTGTTATTGGGAGAACAGCAGGGAAAGCATTATAAATTATAGCTGCTAATGTACAACCTTGACAGAAAGTGAAATTGAACTGTATTCACGCAGTGGCACCAAGTTGCCATTGCCTAAACAGAGCAGAATAGATACCTGACAAGTGAAGCATTTGGGCACTTGCTTGACCTCAGAGATTTCTGGCCTTGTGATGTTCCATCTGCTCCATTCCTCCTCCCTCATAGCACTGTATCTACACCAAATCAACTGCAACGATTCAAGAAAGCAGCTCGCCATCACCTTCTCAAAGGCAACCAGAGATGGACAATAAATGCTGTCCCAGCCAGTGACACACATATTCTCTGAATGAATAAAATAAAATGTAAGTCCAGTTGTGGGTTGCTGCTGGTTGCCTTTGGAAATTACCCTCCAGTTCCTGTCACCACACAGCTGTCAGCTTCCCAGCTTGCTCCCAGTCCAAATAAGGCCTTTGGACTTGAAAATTGCATTTCGTCACTGAAGCTGACACAACACAGGATATGGACACAGAAATTATCCAACCTTTGGGTTCTCAACTACAGATTGACAAATTTGAAATCAAAAAAGAAATGTTATAAAAACATGCAATGGTTAACTACGAGTTGTGTTGAGGTATCTCTGAAATGAAGCTGAGCATTGTATATTACTAAATGCATCTCATTAACCATCTGCCCTTTTCTAATGGTGTGCCTCATGTCCAAATCGACCACCATATTACTGCATGCTATTACAGAACCACTCACCACTCAGAGGGCCTCAGGCTAAAAGACCAACAGCCATTGAGCCCGGGCCTTCTTTAAGAAGCTGCTGTACACTCGGACGAGCACTGGCACTCTGAAACTTTTCAGTCAAGGACATTTCAGAAAGATGTTGGAGAAGGGGAAGATTACCTCATGATTCTCCAACAGGGAACTGTTAGAGGGCCTGGACGAGAAGGTACTGCAAAGGAGAGGTCTCCTCTTCCCTGAGTAGCAGCACAGGAGGCTATGCCACACAGAATGGCACTACAAGATAAAATGACTAAGCTAACCAACAGCAGAGAAGACAACAAGACTGGGTTAGAAACCTCTCCAACAGACAGCTTACAGACACAGAAAAGGCTGTACCAGCCAAGAGACTCAGCTACAACAACAAGGATGTAAAAACCACAGACTTCCTAGCTGCACTAGAATTTATGCTCAGAATTAACTGACTAACCGAAGAGACACAGCAAACAGTCAGACAAACTATTGTCCCCTTACTAATAAAGAAAAGACAAACAACCTCAACACCAATGAGAGCGAAGCCCTAAAAACACTCAAAAATCACAAGAACATAATTATTAGTACCAGTGAACAAGGGCAGAATGACTGTTATCATGAACAAAACCAAACAGAGAGGAACCTCGATTATCTGAAGGACGTGGACAGGGAATATTTTGTTTGGTAAATCGAATGCTGGATAATTGATGCCAGATAACATAGTTAGCCATGCATCGGGACTTTGCGATCATGTTCAGATCGTCCGAAATTCAGTTCATCGAATGCCGGATAATCAAGGTTCCTCTGTATACAGTATTCAGAAAGCAAAGAAACTACTTGCATATACCGATACCTACCTATAGAGGGAGTTTGACCCCATGCCATAGCTACAGAACCTTCTAGAAACAGACTAATAACCAGGATTGACCTACAAAGGATGAAACCAGAAAGCAACAACACTCCAAGATTTTATGGATTACCCAAAGTACACAAAGCAGACATAGCACTCAGACCCCTTGTGGCCAGGAATACTATCACATAAACTGATAAAAGAACTCCAACAAAAACTAAAACATCTTATTAGTGGATCTGAACACGCCATACAATCATCACAGGAATTCCTAGACAACATCAAGAACATAAACATAGACAAGGACGAAGCAATTGTCATAGAACATAACAGCACTGTTCACTTCAATTAACAAAACTCGAGCCAGAGAGACAATAGCCAACCTCCTGGACAGGCAGAACAGACAACACAACAGGGAACCCATCAACAAGGACTAGATACTCAAACTACGAGAACTGTGCTTGACGACACACTTCACATATATGAACATATCAATGGAACACCTATGGGCTCACCCATCTCTGGGGTCAAAGCAGAATCAGAGATGCAAAGATTGGAACAAACAGCCCTACCACAAATTCAACCCAAACCCTGGATCAGATACATGGATGGCACTTTTGTTATCATTAAGAGAATAGAAATCAAGAACGCGCACCAGATTATCAACAACATGCTCACAGGGATCAGATTTACGACAGAGAAGGAAACCAACAATCAACTCCCATTCCTAGATATGATAGTAGAAATAATACAGAATGGTGACTGCACCACAAAGGTGTACAGGAAACTCACACACACGACCAGGTCCTGAACTATGGCAGCAGCCACCTGAACACACAAGAGAAGCTGCATTAGGACAATGTTCAAAATGACTACAATGTACTGCAGAACACCTCGACAGAGTATTCACCAAGAACAGATATCCTCCCAACTTCATCCGCAAATGCCTAGCAGACAGACAACGTGACGAGGACGTGCCACGACCTAACTCACTAGCCACGCTACCTTACATAAAAACATCTCTGAACTGACCGTCAAACTTCCCTGACCACTGCGATTCATGACAGCTCATCAACTGACAACCACGCTCCAACTCAACAGGACCAAAGAGTGCAAGACAAACATAATTTACAAGATTCCATGCAATAACTGCACGCAGTACTATATGGAGCAAACAGGCAGACAACTAACAATCCGCATCCATGAACACCAACTCGCCACGAAACGCCATAACCAGCTTTCCCTTGTAGCCACACACGCAGATGATTGGGACAACACAACAATTATAGGACAAGCTAAACAGTGGACAGCCAGAGAATTCATAGAAGCATGGCACTCATCCATGGACTCTATCAACAAGCATATTGACCTGGACCCAATATACCAATCACTACAACAAACAGCTGGAACTAGCAACCGGAAACAGCAGGAACAGAACCAAATAAATTCTAGAAGACACAGTACAAAAGCGCTTTACAGGAAGCTCCAAAGCACAGAAGATGTCACCTTGACAGGGGGCGAAATGTCTGCAAATCAACTTCCCAGCTTGGCGAACATACCCATAACCACAACAACCCAGCTCTATAAAATTCCTCCCAAAGCATCTGTCTGGCCTATGTTAAAGATCATTACTGCAGGTTGTGTAACTGTTCATAACTTTCTTTTAAACTCAAACCAAATAATTTTCTAATGTAAATAGCACCTTTCATGATTTCAGACATAAATAATTTTAACCAATTAAGTACTTTTGATATATTCCAAACCCACGACCGCTGGCATTAAGAAGCAAATACATAGAAATATCATCACCTGCAAGTTCCCCTCCAAACCACTGACCAGCCTGAATTAGAAATATATCACTGTTTCTTCACTATTGCCAGTTAAAAATCTTCCTTTCCAAAGGCATTGTGGGTCAACCCACAGCAGGTGGACAGTAGTGGTTCAAGAAGGCAGCTCACCACCACCATCTCAAGGGCAACTAGGGATGTCAATAAATGCTGGCCAGCCAGTGATGCTCATGTCCCACAAGAGAATAAAAATAAGTTTCCTTTACATAGACTCTCAATTTTCCTAGAATCAATCCAGAATGATTACTACCTCCTGCGATATTATTCCTGTTTTTAATCTTTCAAAGTTGAGTGTTGTTTTTTTCCCTGGAGATTCCTCCTATAGCCCAGGTTAAGTGACTCTCCTAGCTCCTTATCTTCAGTGATATTCTAGAAAAGCTTTTAATCTGATGTTCACACATCAGATTATGTTAAAAGGAATTATTACAGGTTGTAACTGTTCACAATTTTCTTTTAAACTCAAACCAAATAATTTTCTAATGTAAGTAGCATCTTTCATGATTCCAGACATAAATAATTTTAATCAATTAAGTACTTTTGGCACCTTCCAAACCCACAACCACTGCCATCAAGAAGGATAAAGTTAAAAATCACACAACACCAGGTTATAGTCCAACAGCTTTATTTAGAAGCACTAGCTTTCAGAGCACTACTCCTTCATCAGGTAGCTAGTGGAGCAGGATCATAAGATAAACAATTTATAGCACAAGATTACAGGGGCATGCAACTGAAATGATATATTGAACAAACCTAGATCACTATTAAGTCTTTTATCTTTTAGAATGGGTTGCAGTTTTAGTTCATTAATATGTAAATCTCAAAACTTGTTATAAATCATATTCTCAAGCTAACTAAAGGTGTTATAAAAAAGGTTAAAAATCATACAACACCAGGTTATAGTCCAACAGGTTTAATTGGAAGCACTAGCTTTCGGAGCACCGCCCCTTGGTGAGGTGTTTATCCAATCACCCCAGTCCAACACCGGTATCTCCAAATCATAAAAAATGGTGACATCTCAGCTCAGACAATGCATTAAATGTGTGAGGTTAGAGTCTGTCTGTGTCCCAATCTTGAGTCAGACTGGTTCTAGTTCCAAAGTGAAATTTATAAAATATTACATGGATTGACTGCCTGCATTAACCACCTACAGGTTGTGCATTTTTGAGCAAAATAGAATGTATCTGCAAATTTAATTCTGCAAATGCCAATTCACCCCATAGATTTATATGTGAGTGTGTGCATGAGAGCGAGAGAGAGAGAATGAGTGTGTGCATGTGAGTGTGAGTGCGCATGAGAGAGTGTGTGTTTGCGTGTGTGCATGCTTGGTAAAGTGTGTGTATGAGTGTGATGGAGTATAAGCTTGTGCGAGGGTGTATGCATGGGTGTGAGTGAGAGGGGTGTATGTGCGTGTGCATGAGGGAGCACGTTTGTATGAGAGAGGGTCTGTGTGAGTGTGTGGGTATGTAAGAGTGTGTGTGTGTGCTTGTGTGTATGTGCTTTTGCGTGTGTGTGAGAGTGTATAGTGTAGAGCGGGGTCACCTGAAGTGTGACATGAACCCAAGGTCTTGGTTGAGGCCATCCTCATGTGCAGCAAAGATGTGCAGGTCATGTGAATTGGCCATGATAAATTGCCCATAGTGTTATGTGCATTAGTCAGGGGTAAATGTAGGGGAATGGGTTTGGGTTGGTTACTCTTCGGAGGGTCAGTGTGGTCGTGTTGGGCTGAAGGCACTGTTTACAAACTGTAGGGAATCTAATCTAATCTAATTTAATCATGGGTACCGAACTTGACTATCTGCCTCTGTTTAGGCACACTGCATTCTTGCGTACCTCGAAGTCCACCTTGGAGGATGGTCACCCAAAGATCTGAGGCTGAATGTCCCTGACCGCTGAAGTGTTCCCCGACTGGGAGTGAACACCCCTGTCTGGCGATTGATGTGTGGTGTCCATTCATCGTTGTCATAGCATCTGCACGGCCTCGCCAATGTACCATGCCTCGGGGCATTCTTGCCTGCAGCGTATGAGATAGACAACATTGGCCGAGTCACATGAGTACCTACCGCACACATGGTGGGTGGTGTCCCAATGTGTAATGGTGGTATCCATGTTGACACTCTGACATGTCTTGCAGTGGTTGCCATGATAGGGTTGTACGGTGTTGTGGTCAACATTGTCTTAAAGGCTGGGCAGTTTGCTGCAAACAATGGTCTGTTTAAATGGTCTGATGAAAGAGCAGTGCCCTGAAAGCTAATGCTTCCAAATAAACCTGTTGGACTATAACCTGGTGTTGTGTTATTTTTAACTTTGCAAAAGTGAGGACTGCAGATGCTGGAAACCAGAGTTTAGATCAGAGTGGTGCTGGAAAAGCACATTAGGTCAGGCAGCATCCGAGGAGCAGGAAAATCAATGTTTTGGGCAAAAGTCCTTCATCAGGAATAGAGGCTGGAAGCCTCCAGGGTGGAGAGATAAATGTGGGAGTGGGGGTATTGGGGAGAAGGTAGCAAAGAGTACAATAGGTGAATGGGGGTGGGGATAGAGGTAATAGGTCAGAGGGAAGGTTGGAGTGGATAGGTGGGAAGGGAGATTGGCAGGTAGGACAGGTCATGAAGACAGTGCTGAGCTGGAAGGTTGGAACTGGGGTAAGGTAGGGGGAGGGAAAATGAGGAAACTGGTGAAGTCCACCCCAGTAAAACACTAGCTCCTCCACATCATCAAGAAGGATGGCTTCCTTCCACATGGTAATAAGAAAAAAATTGCTATGCACCTAAGTAGAAATCATAATTACCTTATTCTTGACCACAGCTATCTTTCATCTGAGAAGTAAATGGACTGTTTACAGCACAACTGTTTAGAGCCTAATACTTCCAACATCTTTCTGGGACATTGGGATGCTTAGAGTCAATCTATTGTGAATACAGGAACTGCTGCCATTGTCTCTAACCATTAGTACCTTGCACCATTGTCTCAGTAATATAGTCTGGGTTTCCCTTTGATCTTTAAGGCCCAAGCTGGTTCTCAAGCAGCCTTCAAAACAGTTTACACAATCCCCTCCATTTTACTTTACAATAAAGACATTTCCAAAGCATAACAATCTTAGAAACTTCATAACTGCCTGGCAAGTTTTGTTAAAAGTCCTCTGGATGGCCTATTCACAAGAAAACACATTTATAATTCAATTCCTCTTTCTTTGGCTCCGAATGGAGCACATTGCAAAAGTATGAGATTTCATCAAAGAAAATAGGAAAGTTGAACAGGATTAGCCGTGCCTTAAAAAGCTGAATGTAGAGCAGCCTTATGAGTAACAGGGGAGGACCAGATTCCATACCGCCTGTGCTGGCAGCCAAAACAGGAAGGGTGGACAATTTTAGATAACAATGGAAATATAAGCACAGGAACATAAATCTTTTTATGAATTAAAAAAAATGTTTTGCAGCTGAAGGGCCTCTGTGGATTATTTGGAAATCAGCTACTTACAATTTCAGCCGAGTACATCTGGCTCAACAAAAATGATGCTGATTTATGTTGATATAAATATATAAAATCATTTGCTTTTTGCATTTCTTTAGAAGTTTTGGTAATTTGTTTTGAAGAATCTTTCTCAAATGTCACTTTGGTTTTATGAGAGGGGCAAATAATCTGATCAAGAGCAAGTTATTCAAGTCAAAATTCAGGTTATGGCCTCATTGTACTGAGTTCAACAAAAATAACATTTTGTTGTTATTTCACATTATTTCCCATCTATCAGATACCTTTCTGTTAAATCAATTAACGTCCAACGCTCTCATCAATGCAGAGCAATCTGCATTATAATCATTGTGTTGTCACACCAGATAACTTGTTTTGTTATTTTTACAACCATAGTGCTCCCATTATGTGGCCAATATCATTCCATACTCTGTTCATTTATTTTTAGGTAATAAAAGTATGCACAAGATAAAGTAGGGAAATAAAGTGTTTACACGCTTTGTTCTTTGGTTGGTTCCCTTTTGTACATTGTGCAAAGCACATTCTAAAGCCAAGATTCAAACCACTGAGCAAAATGATAGCAGCCGCCTCATGGTGACACTGCCACTTACAAGTTCCTGTCCAAGCCACAAAGCATCTGACTTGAAACTATATCTCCATATTTTTCACTGCTGTCATGCAGATGTTTAGGGCAACATTTCATCACCACTTTCCCAAGGACAATTCAGGATAGGCAATAAATGTTGGCATTGGCAAGAATTGCATGAAAACATTTTTAAAAATCTGAGATTTTCAGATATCATAATATAAATTATAATGTTACTGGATGGAATTTCTGGTCAGTAGTAATGCAGAGAGGTTCATTGTTAATGGTGTGAAGTTGTATAGCCCAGCCTTAACCCAAGACTGTAGCAGGAACTTGTTCTTCGGATTGCAGTGTATATCCAGCAACAAAGTCAGGCCTGAAGCCTAGCAGCATACTGCATTGTTGGCAAAGCCATATTCTCATTTGATGTCACAAGCTCCAGACATACACCATGAGCTCTGGATTTGGAAGGTAAAATAGAAAAGTGGTAAACTATTTAAATAGCCATCTGAAATCTGCCATCCTTACCTGGTCTGGTCTACATGTGACTCCAGACTCACAGCAACATCATTGACTCTTAACTGCCCTCTGGGGAATTAGGAATGAGCAATAAATATTGGACAGTGCTATTCACATCCTGTGAATGAATAAAGAGAAACTCAGCTAGCCCTCTGTCACTCACTCACTCATTCACTCACTGAGCACCCGTCACTCACTCACTCATTCACTCAAACACTCACTCACCTCTAGAGTCACTCACTCACTGATTAAATTACCCATCACCATCCCTCAGTCACTCACACACTCATTCGCCCACCCACCGACTCACTAATCACTGACTCGTTCACCTCTCATACACCCCTCCTAATGGCCAACTTGATTTCTACCCCATCAGCCCACCTATTTCATTTTCCTCCTGCCCTCTTGACAATCCCATCCCCACCAACCCCACCCCCACCCCCACAGTGTCACCCCCACTAACCAGTCTGTCCTGCTCAGCAACCAAAATTTCATTCTCTTCATCCCCTGCAGAGGTTTGCCATTGTTTCCTCCACTGCTCAAACCCAGAGATTCCCTGAAACCTTCCACATACAACTGACTCACTACTGTGGCTCCAGGCTTCAAGCAGCGTGTAACCACTTGTATTGTACAACCCACTGCTCCTCCAGAAACAGACTGCCTCTCTCCTACATTGGCAATCATGCGAGATAACTGGCATCAGATTGGAGAAACTCCTGAAGAATCTTCCAGTTACATTTACACGGATGAATATTTACATTTCAGAAGGAGTTGATGTATCTGCATCGGTCCATACAGTCCTATTAATTATCCCTGACCAAATATACTGTACTTATTGTTATCATACAAAACTTATTCTTGTTATCCAAGAACAAGGATTGAATTGCAGGTATTCTGTAGAGGTGCATCCTCTATCACTAATCAATAGACAGATCCAAGACTAAGCTAAGAGAATTGGTGGCAGCAACTACCTGGAACAAATACCACATCCTGGTAGAGGTGCAAATACCACAAGGCGCCAGCAGTGATCACCTGGGAAAATACCTAATAGCCCATTTGTTCTACCACCTTCTCTATCCACATTATGTCCCACATGCTTTGGTTCTCTAACTCCCCCAATCTGTTCGGACCATCTTTGTTAAATTAACAGCTGAGGCTTTAGCTGCCTTAGCCCAGCTGCAACTTCCTTCCTAGGTTTCACACCTCCATGCTTTAAAAATCTTCTTAAGACATACCTCTTCAACCTTTCTATATTTAGCCCACTGAAGATTTTATTCAATTCAAGTTGCTGCTCTTGGCTTGACTGTATGGCAATTATCAATAGAGATCAGATAATATCCATTTGTCATTTTGACTTTATTATTTTTTTCTATACCGTTGCTTCTCTTTTGATGTCCTGCTTTACTTTTACTTTCTTGCACTATGTCTGCCACTTGCCTGGAGACAGCACAGAGCATATTTTATTGAATTCATCTTTTAGATTGCCAAGAACTGTAAAAGGAAAGTAGGTCATGTCAGTGCTGATATTCAGCTTTTCTTTTTACTGCTTCACCATAACCAAACAAAAGGTATCACTAAATTATTCCATAATGTCTTGAGACAGTAAAACATTCTCTGTTCACTAGAGAATGAACAAAAATATATTGTGCTGCAGGAAACAGTGAACCCAGAGCCAAAGGATGATGCTATTTTCAGCCTGCAATTTATTTTAGGTGTTCTTTTGTATAACACAATGAAGAAAGTGCTGGGAATTCATTGTGGGTCAGAAAGCACTTGGCTCTATTACACATGGAGGAGTGTTAAATTCAATAGCACTATATTAAAACCTATAATTAAATGCAATTTAAATATGTTACTCATAATAGACTGAAATCAGAATGTTTTATTTTGAAAAATAGAATTGCTTCTTTCTAGTTAATGAATCAAATGACTACCTACGTTACCTATGAGTAGCACCATATAATCTTTTATTCATAGAGTCATAGAGATGTACAGTATGGAAACAGACCCTTCAGTCCAAATCGTCCATGTCGACCAGATATCTTAACCTAATCTAGTCCTATTTGCCAGCACTTGGCCCATATCCCTCTAAATCCTACCTATTCATATACCCATCCAGATGCCTTTTAAATGCTGCAATTGGATCAGCCTCCACCACTTCCACTGGCAACTCATTCCAACGCACCACTCTCTATGTGAAAAGGTTGCCCCTTAGGTCCCTTTTATATCTCTCCCTCTCACCCTAAATGTTGACCTCTGCTTCTGGACATCTCCACCCCATGGAAAAGACCTTGTCTATTTATCCTGTTCATGCCCCCATAATCTTACAAACCTCTAAGGTCACCCCTCAGTCTCCAATGTTCTAGAGAAAACAGCCCCAGCAGATTCAGCCTCTCCTTATAGCTCCAATCCTCCAACTCTAGCAACATGCTTGCATTACAAACATTTCATTCTAACTTGTCTTTAGTGCTAAAAAAAAACTTTATCAGGAATCTTACTCTTTTTAAAAAAAAATGACTATTTAAAACATACTTGGATCCTTTTGCAGAAACATGAGGTAGTTATTTTCCAAGGTAAGAGTTTTTAATCTCATCATATGCTAAATGAATGATCATATATCGTGCTTTGTACAAACTGCTGAGCATTTCAGTTTAAAAGAAATTGTGAGTCTTTTGTGGCATAAGTGAATAAATATTTCCTGTTCAATTCTGCTTCTACTGACCAACAGCTTCTTTTATACTTTCATGATATTCATATTCAAAAAGATATAAATTGCAATGCATACATGCCATTCCTTCACCAGGCATTTCCTCAGAGTGATCTTTTAAGCTAAGACTTTATAAGAATTTATACCTTTCAGTTTTTGACTGTTCCAATTTAAAAAATAACCATCAACAAAGCTTTAGTCTTAACTAAGATAAAGATGGACTGAGCAGAACAGTTCCTTGGAGTGAGTGCATGATCATTTGTTTTAGCAGATCAGGATGTGGCCCATAGACACATACGAAATGTTAACCTTGATAGGTTGGTTTACTGCAGCAGTCGTGCATACCTTCCTGTTTCCCTGTTGAGAAGCAGTGACTCCTTCAAGACATTTCTCACATGTTATCTGTACAAATGGCTTTTACAATCTGCCTCGTTTACAACTAAAGCAAAATGGCTCTTTTCATGATGGATTCAATCACAGCTGGCTTTGGCTCCTTTTCCAATGGACACAATCTGAACATGTGATTCCATTTATCATGACCCACGTCAGGCACCTCTTTAGTGAACTGTCTGTGAACAAAGAATTAGTATAAGCTCATACGTAATTGTGGCACAGTAGCACATTGGCCAGCATTGCTATCCCACAGCGTCGGGGACCTAAGTTAGATTCCAGATGTGCAGCCTAGGTGGATTGGCCATGCTAAATTACTCATAGTGTCCAGGGATGCACAGACTAGGTGGGGTTAGCTGTGAGAAATGTGGAGTTACAGGGATAGGGTGGGGAAGGCTGGTCTCCCTGGATGCTCTTCAGAGGGTCAGTGTAGATCAATGGGCTGAATGGCCTCTTTCTACATTGTAGGGATTCTACATATGGCCCCTTTTAGTTTTTGAGTGTTTCAACTTAAAAAATAATGAGCAGCAAAACTTTAATCTTAAACAAAATAAAGATTAGTCTGTTGGAAACTACTGCAGTAGTCATTCAAGTTAGTGATAAGATTATTACATAAAAATACATGCATAAGTGGTAACATCACCAGACTAGTGATGCAGAACCCTCGGCTAATGTTCAGGGAATATGAATATGAACCAGATCATGGTAGATGTCAAAAATTGCATTCAGTACAAATCAGAAATAAATAAAATAATGTAATGGTGATCATGTGACCACTGTCAACTGTTTTAAAATCCCATCAGGTTTACTAGTAACATTTATGGAAATAAATCTCTCATCCTTACCTGGTCTGGCTTTGCATGTGATTCCAGAACCCCAAAAACATGGTTGACTCTTAACTGTCCTCTGGGCAATTATTGACAAGCAATAAATTCTGGGCCCAGCCAGTGATGCCTATATCCTTAAACGAATACATTTTTACAAAGGATTAAAAGTAGGTCATGATAAAAGGGATGAGAGTAAGATCTGTCTCTAAGATCTGAAGTTTCTATTTCCAAAGTGAAAGAGTGACCTGAAAATAGATTCAGAAATTGAAATCACTTCTGTACTTGAATAATTAAAGTTTATTTGTAAGGTAGACTCAGCAAATCAGTAGAAATTGAAGAAGAGAGAGGGTTTCTTGTTCCACGAGGTGCTGTGGTTATGGCACTTGCAGACTGCCTGGACTCTTTAGCACAGTAGGAGTTAATTGTGATTGCCTTCCATCTTGTGCTCTCTTTTGCCAACAACCCTCTTTGATAATGTCTTCGAGAGTTCTTCCGAGGGATTCTGCGGAAAATGCATTTGTAAGCTGTCTCCCAACCAAGACAAAATGACTGCCTTGTTTTTATTCACTTGTGGGATGTGGGCGATGCTGGAGGGCCAGCATTTATTGCCTGTCCCTAGTTGTCCTTGAGAAGGTGATGGTGAGCTGCCTTCTTGAACCACTGCAGTCCACCTGCTGTGGGTTGACCCACAATGCCTTTGGGGAGGGTATTCCAGGACTTTGATCGAGCAACAGTGAAGGAACAGTGATATATTTCCAAGTCAGGAATATCTTGAATATCTTGGAAGAGAACCTGAAAGTGGTGGTGTTCCCATCTGTCTGTTGCCCTTGGCCTTCTAGACAGAAGTGGTCATGGATTTAGAAGGTGCTGTCTGAAGATCTTTGATGAATTCCTGCAGTGCATCTTGCAGATGGTACACACTGCTGTCATGTCGAGTGTTGATAGAGGATGTAATGCCAGTCAAGCAGGTTGCTTTGTCCTGAATGTTGTCAAGGCTCTTGAGTATTGTTGCAGCTGCACTCATTTAGGCAGCGCCTTGTAGATAGTTTTGGAGAGTCAGGAGCTGTATTACTCACTGCAGTATTCCGAGCCTCGGACCTGATATTAGAGCCAGTGTTTATGTGGTGAATCCAGTTGAGTTTCTGGTGGGCTGCTTTGTCCTGGATAGTGTCAAGCTTCTTGAGTGTTGTTGGAGCTGCACCCATCCAGGCAAGTGGGGAGATTCCATCACACTTGTGACTTGTAGATGGTGGACAGGCTTTGAGGATTCAGGAGGTGAGTTACTTTCCGCAGTATTCCTAGTTACTGACCTGCTCTTGAAGCCATTGTCTTTATGTGATGAGTCCAGTTGAGTTTCTGGTCAATGGTAACCTCCCGGATATTGATAGTGGGGGATTCAATGATGGTAACACCATTGAATGTCAAGGGGTGATGGTTAGATTGTGTCTTATTGGTGATGGTCATTCTTTGGCGTTTGTGTGACGTGAATGTGACTTGCTACTTGTCAGCCCAGGCCTGGATATTGTCCAGATCTTATTACATTTGAACACAGACTACTTCAGTTTCTGAGGAGTCGTGAATGGTGCTGAACATGGTGCAATCATCAGTGAACATCCCCACTTCTGACATTATGATGGAGGGAAGGTCATTGATGAAGCAGCTGAAGTTGGTTGAGCTAAGGACACCACTCTGAGGAACTCCTGCAGAAATGTCCTGGAGCTGAGAACCTCCAACAAACATGACCATCATCCTATGTCAAAAGGTGTGGCGCTGAAAAGGCAGACAGCATCCGAAGAGCAGGAGAGTTGACGTTTCAGGCATAAGCTGAAAAATGTGTTGCTGGAAAAGCGCAGCAGCTCAGGCAGCATCCAAGGAGCAGGAGCCCGAAACGTCGATTCTCCTGCTCCTTGGATGCTGCCTGACCTGCTGCGCTTTTCTAGCAACACATTTTTCAGCTCTGATCTCCAACATCTGCAGTCCTCACTTTCTCCTAGTTTCAGGCGTAAGCCCTTCATCAGGAATGTGGGGGGGGGTTGGCTGAAAGATAAATATGAGGCTGGGGGTGGGGATGGGGAGAAGGCGATAGGTATATGCAGGTGGGGTGTTGGTAATAGGTCAGAGGGGAGGGTGGAGCGGATAGTTGAGAAGGAAGATGGACAGGTGGGACAGTTCAAGAGGGTGGTGCCAAGTTGGAGGGTTCGATCTGGGATGAGGTTTGGGGAGGGGAGATTTAAAATTAGTGAATTCAGTGTTGATGCCATGTGGTTGAAGGGTCCCAAGGCAGACAATGAGGCATTCTGGGGCTCCAGCCAGTGGAAAGTTTGCCCTTCTGCTACCCATTGATACTAATTTTGCTAGGGCTCCTTAATGTCACACTTTCAAATTGATTTTAAATAAAAACAGAAATTGCTGACGACATTTAATATGTGTTTGGAAAAATGATTCTGAGCTTCATGTTGCCTGCCACTTCAATATACCACCATGTTCCCTGGACAACATCTCTGTCTCAGGCTTGCTGCAGTGCTCCAGCAATGCTCAGCACATGCTGGAAGAACAGCATCACATTTTCTGCTTGGGGACCCTGCAGTCTTCAGGACTCAATACCGTGTTCAATCATTATAGAACCTGAACACTTCATTCCATGTCCTTTATCCACCCGCACATCCAGGCTCTGTTATCCCACGGGTTGCTTTCATCACAGTCAAAAAGGTGTGGTGCTGGAAAAGTACAGCCAGTCAGGCAGCATCCGAGGAACAGGAGAGTCGATGTTTCTTCATTAGGAACAGGCCAATTGGCTTTCATCACTGCCAAGCTATTATCATCTACTAATGGCCCCAATATCAGATGTTCTTTCTCCCTGGCTCACCATTATCCAACCCTTCGACTACCCAACTGATGTTCCCTCTCTCTGGGTTCCATTGCTACCTATTGTTTACTCCTTTACCCCATCACCCCACATGCCACCCCCTGTCTCCAGCATATATACCACCTTTTTCTAGCCACACCGAGTTCTGAAGAAGTGCCACTGGTCCTGAAACATTGACTTTCTCCAGCAATTTCTGTTTTTGTTTCAGATTTCCAACATCTGCAGATCTTTATTTTTTGTTTAATTCAAATAAGCCTGGTTTCAAACCTTATTCAAGTAAATGAATAAATTGAGTCAAACTCCTTTACTCTCTCTTGCTCTCTCAGAACTTTGAATTCCCAATCCTTTAGAAAGATCAAATGTGCCGGCAAAGGGTTATTTGAATTCTAAATGTCTCCCTTTGTATTTGATGCTAAGATAACAAAGCTCAATATGTTTTAAAACAGACTAACAGATCATTGCTGCTATTTCCATCTTGAAAAGACAGTTTTTACAATTTATCTGAGAGCCTTTCTCCCCAGAGTTACAGATTTTAAGGCAGAAATATTATTTAAGCATTTTTTCTGTAAAAATCTTCATTATCATAACTGCAAAGTTGTGACATAAATGCACAGAAACACTTAAAATATTTTAATTGGAAGGGGTAACAGAATCCTCCAGAAGGTAAAAGAACTTAATTGGATGATAGTTAAAAATTCAGCTTCACTTCAGTGGGATCAACCTTTACATTAGCTCCCTAATCTTAAAAGGCAGGTCAATCTACCCACCTAGAGGGGTCAGGACTCTTCTGCATCTAGAGTCCTCACTCTCTCCTCGAGGTGTCAGGAAGCCTATCTGTTGGCATTTGCAGCTCATTAAAAACACAACGTAATTAAGTGATCGCTCCCAATTAAGTTCGACCCAATTGGGAAATTCATCTCTTCAGCTACCCAAATGCATATAAGAGCCATGTTTCTAGTGACCTTCAATTCTTCATGGACTTCAAAGTAGGGTAAGTTCTTGCAGCTCTGGCTTTGTAGCAATACAGCTTAACATTGTAAAACAAAGAACTGCGAATGCTGAAGATTTGAAATAAAAATAGAAATTGTTGGTGAAATTCAGCAGGTCTGGCAACATCTGTGGAAAGAAAGCAGAGTTAACGTTTTGAGTCCAGTGATCCTTCTTCAGACCTGGCAGTTCTTATTTTGTTTTATTTTAGCGTTTAACTCATTGCCACACCTCTCCTAGATATGTCCCCCTTGAAGAAGTTTTGCTTTTCTCACTGACAGGATTTCTACTCTATCTTCTTGTTCACTGAAATTTCGTTTGCTGTCAAAGCTGGTGTTTAACAAGGTATTGGCCAAAACTTGCTTCCACAGCCACATCTCATTCCTCAGTGACTATCTCCAGCTCAGGTTTAGCCTACGTAGATTTTAACTGATGCTCCACCCTTGGTGTTTGAATCCACCCATGATCACAGGTATCTCTGTGACACATATCGTTCCTCAGACAGCTGTTCTTGCTGCATCTGGAGATCCACATTCAGTGCTATGCACCACCATATGCACACTGTCAACCTCTCTGACCAACAGTGCCACCTTATGCTATCTCAGTGTTGTCCTACCCATGCGGTTCCATTTCATCCTCCTGCTTGTTCGATGCTCCAAATTTTTTTTTCTCTTCCTTTCAGGATTGCAATGAGCAATGCAAGCTGTAACAACCTGGAGATACCCATGTCCCTCTGGAACCTTCCTCTCCTTCCCTTCCTCTATCTCCATCCCTTCTCCTAAGCCAACCTCTTGTCAAGTATTTACTATCCCTTCTGACTTTCCGCCCTCTGATGCTGCATGTTCTAAAGTCAGTGAAGTCTTAGTTTTATTCCTCTGTGCCCCTACCTCTTCAAATATTGGGCATGATGTGGCTTTGTTCCATTGCCTTTGCCTGCATGCTCGTTTGTTTGGACAAGAGTCTTCTCTCCATCTCCCAGATCCCTTCACTTTCCACCCTCCACCCACACCCTCCCTCCATCTGTACCCCTCCCTCTGACCTTTTAGCTGCACTCAAACTGTTCATCGAGAACCATTGATGTGATATTGGTTATTTTAATTTCTCTGCCACCTCCATCCCCGTCTCCAATCCCCAACCCTCATCCATTCAAACCTGTCTCCCTCTGAACTGAGTGCAATTCATGCTCTCAGATCCGACCCTGACTTTGTTATTAAGCCTGCCAACAAGGGTGGGGTGCTGTTATCTGATGTACTGCTCTCTACATTGTACAGGTTAAGTGCCAGCTGTCTGACACCTCCTCCTATCTCCACTGGACTGTTACCCACCATTGAACACCAGGCTATAATCACTAATCTCATTTTATCTGGGGATCTCCCTCCAACAGCTTTCCAAGATCATAGCCTGCCAACCTCTATAGAGCCTTCTCCCACCTCATTTCCAAAATCCACAAACAGGACTGCTCATTCATGCCTGTTCCATATTCCACAAACTTTATCTCTTCCTACTAGTTCTGAAGAAGGAAGACTCGAAACATTAATTCTGCTTTTTCTCCACAAATGCTGCCAGACCTGCTGAGTTTCTGTTTTTATTTCAGTTTTAAATTATGGTTGCTTCAAGTTAAAATACAAGCAGAGTGACAGAGGAGGGAGTGTGGCAGTGATTCAATGTGACAGGTCAGGGACAAAATAGCAAAGCAGACAGAGGGTCTCAGTCTTACTAGGATGGGATGGAGCACATTAGTTCAGGAGAGGGAGAGTCAGTGCTCTGCCTGTCAAAGTTGTGACCCTGATAGCAGTCGAGAGTGTGATGCTGGAAGACCACCCGCAGGTCAGGCAGCATCCGAAGGGCTGGAGAATCAACATTTCGGACATAAGCCCTTCATCAGGATCTCCAGCATGTGCAGTCCTCACTTTCTCTACTCTAGATAGCAGACCCACCAAGGTGAATGTCTCTGAACTGGTGGAGAGTGTGCGTGAATGTCGTGCTAAAGCATCATATGAGATTTCAGAGACATCACGCTCAGAGATGGCAACAGTGCTGCTGCTGAGAAAAACTTAGCATCTTGTGCTTCTTCCCCTTCTGGTGACTGCTGTTACCCTGTCATGTAGAAATGCAAGAAATTGTTACTGAACCTGTACCCTCTCTTAAATCAACAACGGTGTCTGACCATCTGAGAAAACCGAATGGACACGTTCTTACTGGCTTCTTTGACAGTAATTCAGAATCCCAGGCAAATTTTCTGAGGGTAGAAGGTATAAAAGTTTGTATATGTACAGAAAGATTCAATAATAGCTTCTTCTTCACTATTATTACACTTCTTAGTGGACTTATAGAGTCATAGAGATGTACAGCACGGAAACAGACCCTTCGGTCCAACCTGTCCATGCTGACCAGATGTTGATCTCACTCTCTGAGTCCCTTCTCCACAGCCGCATGTATTGTATGATCTTCCTATACTGTAAACAAAACAACACTTTTCACTGTACTTAGGTACATGACAATAATAATAAAACAATTTTTTATTTCATTAAAGGAGTGGCACTGTGGCTCAGTGGTTAGCACTACTGCCTCACAGCGCCAGGGGCTCAGGTTTGAGTCCAGCCTTGGGTGACTGTCGGTTTGGAGTTTGCACATTCTCCCCGTGTCTGCATGGGTTTCCTCTGGGTGCTCCGGTTACCTCCCACAGTCCAAAGATGTGCAGGCTAGGTGAATTGGCCAAAGCTAAATTGCCCATAATGCTCAAGGATATGTAGGTTAGATACATTAATTAGGGGAAATGTAGAGTAACAGGGTAGGGGAATGGTTCTGGGTGGGATAATCTTCGGAGGGTCGGTGTGGACTTGTTGGGCCAAATGGCCTGTTTCCACACTATGAAATAAATTAATGAAGTGGTGAAATTTGAATTTATTAAAAATCTGGGTTTAACGCTAGCCTTGCTGCAAACATGTAACCAATGTTAATTGTTGTAAGAGGTTAAATGTCCTTAGGGGAAGGAAATCTGTCATCCTCATCCCATCTGGCCTACATGTGACTCCAGGCCTACAGCAATGTGATTGACGCTGGGCAATTAGAGTTGAACTATATATGCTGGTATGGCCAAAGACATCCACATCCCATGAACAAAGAAAACAAAAGTGTTCTTATCTATGATGCCACATTCCCTCCATTTTGAAGGAGGATTTTGATGCCTTTTTTGTTTCTTATGGAACTTGGTCAGCTGAGACATCTGTTTCTGACAGCAGATGGTTAAGTTACGTGCAGGGAATCCGCTCTGTTTCACACAGGAATATAAAGGCACTCATTTCTCAAGAGTATCCCATGACTCTCACCAGAATTAACAATGGATGTTTGTGCATTCTTTTCTTTCTTGCATGTGCTGTCTTGAACATTTTTCTTTCTTGCAATAATACACTGCAGCCTGAAATGACAACATAATTCTTTAGCTCAGCCGTCTTCCAAGCAGTTGTTACAATTTTGCAGCCTGGTATTTAGACTCAGAGCACTCACTGCAGTGGCAGTTGTCATGGCGACGCATAGCAATGCTCCTTCTTCTCACTCTGATCCGTGCATGGTCATTTTACAGATGTTTACCCATGGTATTCTTCATTCTTGCAGCAACTCACCATGCTGCTTAGGAAGTTTTTATTTCTTCTACACCCATGGAATTCCAGTACTGCACACCAACTTCACTTGTACACTCTCGTTTCTCATGGAAAATCACTGGCATGCTCAGAACAGCCATTTGTTTCAAGTCCATTTTGTTTTGGCAAAGAACAGTAATGTAATGCTCTCATAGGAATTCAGCATCACACTCCTGTCTGACAGGGGTTTACTGCAGCATCTTTGGTTCACACCGTAAGTTACACAGACTGTCTTGTCTTTTGTTTCTCATACCTATTCTTCATTGACATTTCAACTCCTGATGTTCTCATATCGTTCATGTTTACTAACATGTCCTTAGGGTAACAATGATTTACCAGGATTAATCTTGATCACAGTAAATATAACCTTGGAAAATACCACATAAATAGGTCAGTGTTTCCTCATTTGAAATTAATTTCCACTAATAACACATTGCTTTATACAATTTTATAAAATTCCTATTTCCCACTGTTATTACCCTGTTTACTTTGAGTGGGTTTAGGGAAGTAATTTTTGCAACTGCAGTAATCATCTGATATTCCTGAAAGTAATTCTACTTCTTCTCCTGTAACAAACTGCTTCTATGCAAAATTCTCACTGTCTGCCTGCCAACATTCTTCTCTATCTCTAACCTGCTCTAGTTCTCCCATTTAAAACATGGGTGGCACAGTGGCTAGCACTGCTGCCTCACAGCGCGAGGGACCCTGGTTCAATTCCTACCTCTGACAACTGTCTGTGCGGAGTTTGCACGTTCTCCTCGTGTCTGCGTGGGTTTCCTCCGGATGCTCTGCTTTCCTCCAAAGATGTGCAGGTTAGGTGAATTGGCCATTCTAAATTGCCTGTAGTGTGTTAGGTGGATTAGTCAGGGGTAAATGTAGGGGAATGGGTCTGGGTGTGTTGCTCTTCAGTGGGTCAGTGTGGACTTGTTGGGCTGATGGGCCTGTTTCCACACTGTAGGTAATCTAATCTTTAAAAAAAATCACTTTATTCTAGACCAGCAAACTGTCAGGTCTGCAGTCTTCCACTTCATTTTTTTCACTCTCACCCTTTCAAGATGTCTGGCCTTTCCTCTATCGCTTCTGTCTTTTGAATGTCTTCCAGTATACCTGCATTTCTCTCACATGTTGTTTGATTGGTATACTCCATTTTCAATTCTTAAATGAGAAAGAGTTTAACTACTGTCACCAGGTAGGATGGAGTAGCCTGTGGCTTGGAGGAGCAGGAAATCAGAACTGCTGCATGTGAGGAGGTAGGAGGAAATATCTGCAATCTGGAATGGATTTAGAGTGAAGTACTGGGGGGAGGTGGCACCTGGACATGCTGGATATTTCTGAGCAATCAGTGGTTGATGCCTGCAAGTATTTTATGGGAACTTTGATCTGAATATTCATATGGAGGAGGGCTGGAGACTGGAGCACCAATGTGAGTTCTGTGGAGGGCTTTGATGCCTGTTGGTGTTTAGTAATGGGTGGATGGAAATACTTGGCGAGGACTTGGAGATAACAGTGCTCAGAAGAGCAGGCAGAACCATCCCAGCTGGTTTTGGACACTAGAAGCATCTTGGAGGTTGGGTGTCTTCACTGAATAGGGAAGCTGATATGATCAGAATCCTGGTGGGGTAGTGAGATTTTCGCTGCTGGAATCACAGAGCACTGATGGACTGCTGGCCTCTTGAAACAGGGAGCTGGATAATAGGAATATTGTGTCCCATGGATGTGGGAGCACCTGAAAACTTGGACAGCTTTGGAGGTGATTGTTAGGGTATGGAAGTACTGCAGAGAGTGGTTCTGGGTGCACCAGCCTGGGTCTGGAAGTACTGATGAGATGTTAGGAGCTGGGAACAATGGCATCGCACTGCAGGCTGCAAATACTGAAGGAGGAGCTGGAGTCACTAAACACAAACAACTCAGCCTCATATTCCTGGGAGTGGTTCTGGTCAGTAGCACTGTCGATATTTTTAATCAACTTGTTCAGAATTGCTATGGCACACCTCTAAAGCAGGTGTGATGTAACAGGGACATTACCACTGCACCACAAGAACCTAATCTATTATTAGCATTGTAAAAGGAACAGGCCTATGCAGGTCACCTAGACCAAAAACAGTGAGAGTTGAATTCTGAAACGCATCTTTCAAAATCTTGTTGTCATTTGGCAGGCAGCTGCCTATGTGCCAACTTTTCTTTTACTGCTCTCGGATAAGGCAATAAGCTAGTTTCTGAACTATGTAGTTGAAATGTTTCACTTTCAGAATGGCAGTTTAAACATCCTATTTTAATAACAATTTATTATAAGTACATGTTATGATAAATTGCACCTTCTAAGACAGCCCACCAATGGACTTTTAAACGCCAGACAGTTAAATGTTTATTTTTCTTTTCAATTCTTCAAAGTGAGAGGCAATGGCCTGGTGGTATTATCACTGCACTGTTAATCTAGGGGACCCAGGATCAAGTCCAACTATGGCAGATGGTAGAATTTAAATCCAATAAAAAACTGGAATTAAGAGTCCAATGATGACCATGAATCCATTGCCAGTTGTCAGGGAACAAAAAAAATAAATCTGGATCAGTAATGCCCTGCAGGGAAGGAAACTGCCATCCTTACCTAGTCTGGTCAACATGTGACTCCAGACCCTAAAACAATGTGTATGACTGTCAACTGCCCTCGGGGCAACAAAGGTTGGCCTTGCCAGTGATGCACTCATCCAATGAATGAATATTTGTAAAAAATTAAAGGGAAAGTACAAAAGGAAGACAGTAAATTGGTCAAGAAATAAAACCCTGTGTGCATAAAGATCTCCACTGATTCTAAGGAAATATCCTATGCTGCAGAAATCCAAATCTAATGCTATTCTCTCCACGGAGACTTTTTATCTTGTGTCATGGTAAAGAAATATATCCATAACTCACTCCTTATTTGTTGTGTAATCATTTTAGTGGACACTGGCACTTACTCTCTAAAATAACTTTTCTTTAACATGTGTTGCTGGAATATCAAAACCCTAGGTAAAAATAATAGTTTACTTCCCTTAAACACATTAATGACCAATTTTATATTATAACAATTTAATAACTTTATGTCTACTTTTTTTTCAATGTTACCAGATTTTTATTTTTAGTGCCAGAATCTGTATATAAACCAGCTTTTTTTTTTGCAGAGGATGCAGAGATAGTTCAGCGTGGTTTGGACAAGTTGAGTGAGTACATGGCAGAAACAGTATAATGTGTATAAATGTGAGGTTGTCCACTTTGGTTGCAGAAGAGGCAGACTATTATCTAGATTAGGAAAGAGGAAGGCACAATGAGACCTGGGCACCAGTCACTGAAAGTAAATGTGCAGCTACAGAGGTGGTGAAGAAGGAAAATGGTATATTGGCTTTCATAGCGAAAGGATTCAAGTACAGGAGCAATGATGCCTTGCTATAATTGTACAGGGCCTAGGTAAGACCACACCTGGAGCACTGTGTGCGGTTTTGGTCTCCTTCTCTGAGAAAGGATGTTGTACTGTAGAAGGAGTGCAAGAAAGGTTTATCATACTGATTCCTGGGATGGTGGGACTGATGTACGTGGAGAGATTGGATTGATGAGAATTATATTCTCTGGAGTTTAGTAAAATAAGGGGTATCTCATAAAAAACTTAAACAATGCTATCAGGGCTAGGCAGGAAGGATGTTCTGATAATTGGGAAGTCCAGAACCAGGGATTACAGTTTAGGGATATGGGGTAGGCCATTTAGAAATGAAATGAGAAATTTCTTCACCCAGAGAGCATTGAGTCTGTGGGATTCTTTTCCACAGGAAGTGGTTCAATTTAAAACATTGAACATTTTTCAAGAAGGAGTAAAATATAGTTCTTAGGGATTGAAAGGTATGGAGAGAAAGTGGGAACAGGGTACTGAGTTGGCTGATTAGCCATGGTCATATTGAATAGTGGGGCAGGCTTGAAGGGCCAAAGAGCCTACTCCTGCACCTCTTTTTTTAATGTTTCGATGTATTTCATCACTCCACCACCTCTACTAATCTGTTCAGAACCAGTTTGATTTCTGCAATTATTTCTATCAATTGTTCCATGTCCACCATTTGTGTAGGGAGGATGTGGGGAGATGTGTGTAACTATAGGTTTATCCCATGATCTTGTGGTCCTTTGCACTCAGCTTGGCAGAACCATGCTCCACTCAGGCCATCTCTAGTTTCTTTAGCAGCCAAGTGAATGATTGCGGTCTATTTCTCTTTCTCTTCACCTGAGGATGTAGGGCTGTCTATACTTTCTTCTTCCTCTACTGAAGTAGTTTGCTTATCTCGATCTATTTGCTAGTTAAATCCCCAATTATAAACACTCCGATTTTGCCATCTGATTGCCTAATTTCTGCATTTTTGTAGTCTAGTATTTCACAGTTGCTACTGGGGCCGATACACAACTTCCTTACAATCTCAATCATTTCCCATTTCTTATTTCTGTGCACAACGTCTCAACATCCTGCTTACATCTTGTTTTAATCACTCTCTTAACATGGAAGTGATTTAACATTAATCCTAAGTTACAATCTTCCTCAACCGTTATTCTTTTCTTCTTGTAGGCATTTTAACCAAGTATATTTAGTTCCTGTTCCTGATAATGACCACCATATCATACCACTAAACTGAAATGCACCAGCAATTAATTTGGCTTATTTCTTATACTTTGTAGAATAAACACATATCTTAAATTATCCTTCTGCTCTAATGTTATTCTCACACATTTCTTATTTCTCTCTCCTGATTTGATCACTTTTGATCATAGCTTTTCCAAGAGTGTCCAAAGCACATTTTTCAATGGTTATTATACTTTCTTCCCCTTTTTTTTGTTCCCAGACTATTATTTATACAACCATTTCCACCTGAACCTTCCTTCCTATTTAACAGCTTGAAGTCCTCATGACAATCCTATTTATTCTTTCCATTTCAATCTTCATCCCAGTTCAATCAAGTGGAGTTTTTAACCAATGGTACACTTCCTCCATGTCCCAGTGATGGAGCTACTGCCCATGAAATGATACTCTTCTTTTCCATACTATTCCTTCAGCCATGTGATCACCTCCCTAAATGACTTAAAAGATTTCAAATTTATTCTTTTCAAAATTTGATTTATTGCATTTCTATCAGGTGATGAATATATTGCTAGCTGTATTTTATCAGTGACACTATGTAATGTGTCTTTATTAAGATAGCAGTTTAAGATCATCTTAAAAATGGCCATTGACCAAAAAAAACATGATTTGTTTATGACGAATGCAAGACAGATTCCAAACATTTGATTTCATAGATCGGTTTTTGATGAATTGTCCTCTTATTCATGATAAATGGGGAATGCAGCATTTTTTTTCTGAATGGATTGCTATGAGTCCAGCAAAATGCTGAAAGTTCCAATCCTTGAAAAGCACTGTGGCAGGTAATATTAAATACTATTAAAATATTGTTACATCCACTAGAAACTCACTTCAGACAGAAGCCTTTCTGACGCCTTTTGGCTATCAGTTGAAGCTAGATTCCGAAGATGGAAATTTAGTGGATGTAGTCACTATTTCCCCATCATAGACATTTAACATTTTTGAGGGGAAGAAGTAGAAACAATGTGTTACATGTAAACTGCAAAATGTTGTAGAACGTTTTCATTACGCTATCTTGATTATTTATTCAAAGGATTTGTGAATCCAGATTTGAAAAGTTGCCAGCAGATGGCAGCAAGAACTCAAGAAAGTAAATCGCAATCCTCCTGTTAATTAACTAATTTAAATAAAGTTAGAATATTTTAGCCACTTGTGGAAATAGGCATTGCTGGCCGGCCAGCATTTATTGCCCATCCTTAATTGCCCTTGAGAAGGTGGTGATGAGCTGCTGCTTGAACCTACAGTCCATGTGCTGTCGGAGACCCACTATGCTTTTTGTTCTTCCAGCTCTGTTACCTTGTGTATTTTCCCACCTTCTCTTCAGTCTATCCCCTATCACTCAATTTTCAGTCATTTAAGTCACACATAGTGGAGCTTCTTCCTAAATCTATGGATGGCACAGTGGCTCAGGCGTTAGCATTGCTGCCTCACAGCGCTTGGGACTCACATTTGATTCCACCCTTGGGTGACTGTCTATGTGGAGTTTGCACATTCTCCCCATGCCTGCGCGGGTTTTCTTCAGTTGCTCCGGTTTCATCCCACAGTCCAAAGGTTAGGTAGATTGGCCATGCTAAATTACCCATAGTGTCCAGGGATGTACAGGCTAGGTGGATTAACCATGGGAAATTCAGGGTTACAAAGATGGAGTGGGTCTGAGCGGGATATTCCTTGGAGGGTCAGTGTCTACTCAATGGGCTAAATGGCCTGCTTTCACTCTGCAGGGATTCCAAAGTAGTTCTCTACTTTCCAAAGAAATTCTCAAAATTTAACTCTTTGAACACGTCTTTGGTGACTTCCTCAACCTTTCTCCTATCACTGTTCAGTACTCAATACTCGCATTTTGAACAGCCCAAAGTGCTTTAGTTAAAGTTAAAATCTATATTGTCTGCAGTGAGGAACACTTTAATATACTTCCATTATTTATGAGAAATGCAATTCCATAATCATTTTAAACATGGAAAACTTATCTTTACTTTAAATCACCATTACAAATCAGTCATCCTTGAGAAAATGTTGCAAGCAATAACTCTAGAAGCAACAATTTAAATCACAAAAGACAAGGTACAATTTAAAAGATTGCCCACTGTTACTTCATCAAAATAGCTGTTCCTCATAAAATCATTACTTCGATCCTAATTCAGTCCCATTCACCATCTATAAACGTGCTCTTTCAAGCAAGTATCAATGAATGCCCTCAGGTCCTTTCCATCAGTATGAGAGACTACAATCTGAAGGCATAGTCTCAAAGTGAAGGCACGATTCTTTTGAAGTGAGATGAGGAGTAATTTCTTCAGCCAGAGGGTGGTCAATCTGTGGAACTCTGCCACAGAAGGCTGGGTAGGCCAAGTCTTAGCTCAAGAGGGTGGTGATGGAGGGTTGCTTTTCAGAGTGGTGGCTTGTGACCAGTGGTATTCCAAAAGGATCGGTGCTGCATCCACTTGTTTTCATCATTCATATAAATGATTTAGATATGAACATAAGAGGTATAGTTAGTAAGTTTGCAGATGAGACCAAAGTTGGAGGTGTAGTGGTCAGCGAAGAAGGTTACCTCAGAGTACAACAGGATCTTGATCAGATGGACCAATGGGCTGAGGAGTGGCAGATGAAATTTAATTTAGATAAATGCGATGTGCTGCATTTTGGAAAAGCAAATCAGTGCAGGATATATACACTTAATAGTAAGATCCTAGGGAGTATTGCTGAACAAAGAGCATTTAAAGCATTTAAAAAGCATCTGGATGGGTATATGAATAGGAAGGGTTTAGAGTGATATGGGTCAAGTGCTGGCGAATGGGACTAGATTACGTTCGGACATCTGGTCGACATGGATGAGTTAGACCTAATGGTCTGTTTGCATACTGTATGTCTCTATGACTCTAAGCATATTGAATTGCAAAGCACTTAATGGGTCAAAATGCCTAATTCTACTCTATATCTTATGGTCATGTGTTAGCAATGTAGTTTATTTTGTATTCACTTTACTGCACCTTGGAGTGCAGGTTCATAGCTCCTTGAAAGTGGAGTCGCAGGTAGATAGG
This sequence comes from Chiloscyllium plagiosum, assembly GCF_037043375.1. Taxonomy (NCBI): domain Eukaryota; kingdom Metazoa; phylum Chordata; class Chondrichthyes; order Orectolobiformes; family Hemiscylliidae; genus Chiloscyllium; species Chiloscyllium plagiosum. The sequence goes on along the minus strand of NW_028270143.1, from coordinate 67,882,783 downwards.
ATAGTGAAGAAGGCTTTTGGTATGCTTTCCTTTATTGGTCAGAGCATTGAGTATAGGAGTTGAAAGGTCATATTGCGGCTGTACAGGACATTGGTTAGGCCACTGTTGGAATATTGTGTGCAATTCTGGTCTCCTTCCTATAGGAAGGATGTTGTGAAACTTGGACGGGTTCAGAAAAAGGTTACAAGGATGTTGCCAGAATTGAAAAATTTGAGCTGTAGGGAGATGCTGAATAGGCCGGGGCTGGAGTGTTGGATGCTGAGGGGTGACCGTATAGAGGTAGTAAAATCATGAGGGGCATGGATAGGATAAGTAGACAAGGTCTTTTCCCTGGGGTGGGGGAGTCCAGAACTAGATGGCATAGGTATGGGGTGAGAGGGGAAAGATATAAAAGAGACCTAAGGGGCAAATTTTTCAGAGGGTGGTACGTGTATGGAATGTGCTGCCAGTGGAAGTGGTGGAGGCTGATACAATTACAGCATTTAAAAAGCATCTGGATGGGTATATGAATAGGAAGGGTTTAGAGTGATATGGGTCAAGTGCTGGCGAATGGGACTAGATTACGTTCGGACATCTGGTCGACATGGATGAGTTAGACCTAATGGTCTGTTTGCATACTGTATGTCTCTATGACTCTAAGCATATTGAATTGCAAAGCACTTAATGGGTCAAAATGCCTAATTCTACTCTATATCTTATGGTCATGTGTTAGCAATGTAGTTTATTTTGTATTCACTTTACTGCATATATCCAACCTTGTCAATTAATTTATTTTTGTGTGGCCTTTACAGACAGAAGTACACTGTTTTATTACAAAATGAGCTGTATTCATCACAGAGTCCCAGATTGGATTGCAATTCCTCTAGTTCCCACACAGGACACAGAATTTATGAGTAAAAGAGAAAATGTCATACAACTGATGTGATGTACTAGACAAACCAGGCAGTTGTTAACTTTGTAATGACTTAGAATGGAAATGCAGGTTTCATTTGGATTAATATGCAAATTCCAGAATTTCTTTCAAGTCACAATCCCCAGCCATCTGTCTCAGGCTTGTTGCGGTTCTCCATCGAAGCTCAGCGCAAGCTGAAAGAATAACACCTATTTTCCACTTGGGAATCCTGCAACCTTCTAGAATTAATATTGAATACAACAATTTTCGGGCCTGAACACTTTCTCTCATGCCCTTACCCCAACCCCCACACACATCGGGCCTTGTCATCACAGGGGTTGCTAACACACATTGCATCAGTTGTATGACCCTTTGATCTTTTACATATAAATTCTGTGTCCTACGTATCGTGCCAACTAGCTACCTGATGAAAGAGCAGCACTCTGAAAGCTTGTATTTTCAAATAAATCTGGTGGACTATATAACCTGGTGTCATATGATTTTTAATGACATTGGGGAAACGAAGCTCAGACTGGGTGTCTGCTTTTCAGAACACCTCCAGTCTGTCTGCAAAAAAAGATCTTGAATTTGCAGTTCCTGACAATGTCAATGCACCACCCTGTTCCCTGGCCTTTGTCTCTGTCTCAGGCTTGTTGCGGTTCTCCATCGAAGCTCAGCGCAAGCTGAAAGAATAACACCTATTTTCCACTTGGGAATCCTGCAACCTTCTAGAATTAATATTGAATACAACAATTTTCGGGCCTGAACACTTTCTCTCATGCCCTTACCCCAACCCCCACATACATCGGGCCTTGTCATCACAGGGGTTGCTAACACACATTGTCAGCTACCAATCAACCACATTAGCAGCTATTCATTTCCCCAGACTGATCTTTAACCATCCCTTTGTCTGCCTGACTGTGTCTCTCTCTGGGCTCTATCTCCACCTATCATTTACTGTCCCCCCGGCTCACCTCATCTTCTGCATAAATACCAACCTTTTCCTTGCTACCATCAGTTCTGAAGAAGGGTTACTGGACCCAAAACGTTAACTCTGATTTCTATCCACGTATGCTGCCAGACCTGTTGAGTTTTTCCAGCAATTTCTGTTTTGGGTTTTGTTTTTGTTTTCCAGAAGTTCTTTCGTTTTTGTGATCAGAAAGCTTAAATCAGTGTTTATAAAAATAATCAACTGACAAATATAAATAGCAAAATTCTTGTTTTCAACTCTGGAACTGGCTAATTTAATAAAATGCTCCTTTTATTTGTGCTTATATATTCCAATGCTTCTTATCATTCAACGTTGGCATATGTCCATTTACAGCAGCTACCAGTGAACAATGAACACAAGCAGAAAGTCCTGACTATTTTTCCACTCTTTAATCTGGAGTTGCCCAGCCTAACATTAGCAACCTATACCAATCCAGCTAAAACCAGCTAACACAGCATAGGTTTGGAACTGAACTTAGAAACTTCCAGGTTTATATTGCTGAGTTGCTCAATGATTAGAAAAGCCAATAGCAACTTTCATAAACTGCATGTGCACTAAGAGGCTGTCAAACATTGATAGAGTTAAAACAGAGGTAGGCATTATTCTGGGTGACCAGAATGTTCCTGTCACCTGCAAACTATTCAGAAAAATAGTTTCCCTGGTGATCACTTCCCTTTAACTGCATTTGCTACAATATAGTCAGTTAATTTGGTTCTCATTAGGTTTTTATGGTAGATATGGTTGTTTCACATAATATAAACATTCACAGCAGAAGATCTAAGCAGCCACATTTAAAAATAAATTTGTTTATTTATGCATATATTTCAAGTAGCTGATTCTAATAAATCCAATTCTTGATTTTTTTTCAGGTAGCACCAATATCAGCCTGTAGTATTCTGGCTTGAGTGCATTTGCTGCCACCACTCCTTCCTCGGTGCTAAGTCTAGGCCTTGTTTATTGCTGGTAGATGACAGACCATAGCCTAAACTGAAAAGGCACCTAGGGACCAAGGTTGCATGATAACAATAGGTACAGATCATGATAACTTGCTCGGGATAGAAGAACAGAAATTGCTGGAGAAACTCAGCAGGTCTGGCAGCATCTGTGAAGAGAATGCAATTAGTTTCAAGTCCAATGACCCTTCTTCACTGGACTCAAAATGTTAATTCATCTCTTCACAGATGCTGCCAGACCTGGTGAGTCTCTCCAGCAATTTCTATTTTTTCCATCGTGTACAAATAGCTGGAAGCACTGGTCTAGAAGCTATGTTGTTTCAATATTTGAAAAATGCTAAAGTAACGAGTTGCCATTTTAATTTTGTTTTGAGATCAGGGAAAGAAATATGATTCCGATACTTTTCCATTACATTTGTACATGTCTAGCTAATAAACATAACTCTTGAAATGGATTGGCATGGTGGTTAACACTGCTGCCTCACAGCACCAGGATCCCGGTTTAGGTGACTGCGTGGAGTTTGCATATTCTCTAAATGTCTGCATGGGTTTCCTCCTACAGTCCAAAGATCTTCAGTTTGGGTGGATTGGTCATGTGAAATTGTCTAGTGACCAGGGATTAGCCATGGGAAATGCAAGGTTACAGGGTTAGGGTAGGAAGGGGGGTCTGGGTGGATGCTCTTAAGAAGGTCAGTGTGGACAAAGGCATGAATGGCGTGTTCCTGCAGGGATTCTACGATTCTACATGCTGAAAATCATGAAGCCTTTTTGAAAACTTCTCAACACGCTGGGGTAGAATTTCCACAGCTTCCAATTTCCTGCTTAAGCTTCAGTGACAAAGAAATGTGAAAAACATGGCAGAGTACTCGTATAATTGGTAATTTGCGTTGTTTCTCTCGAATATTATTGATCTTTCAGTAATGTTTTAGTGGGACACTAGAATACACAGTAGATTATTGCTAGGCAGCAACGAATTGTCTATATGGGGGGGGGGGCGGGGGGAATTATTGCTTGTTAACAACCTTATTAACTGCCATGGATACTTTAATGGCTTTTTTCTGTTCTTTAAGTTTCTCGTCGTTGCATGTGCACACCACACAATGAAGCAGACTGTCCCGCAATTTAGTCCTGGTAAACCGCCAAAAGAATTTTCTTTCCCAATGGGTGTACAGTTTCGAAACTTAAATAAGATAAACCAAATATTAACAATTAGCTACACTTTCAATTATCACATGTCATTACTCTTTAAGATACACTTTGTGTAAAGTGTTGCTAAATTGCTGTCTGGAAGCTGTACATTATTCTATCAGTCATTCTTACTGAAAACAGGCTGTTTTTAACTCCCTTTGCCTTTTTGATATTTAATCTCTCCCACCCTTTACTCTATCCTATACCTTCCCTTCTGTTCTTCCTATCCCTCCTTCCTTTCCGTGGTGTGCAATTAATCATATTTTTACCTTCCTCAGTTCTGAAGAACTCATACTTGAAGCGTTAATTCTGCATTTCTCTCGACAGACGCTATCAAACTTGAGCGATTTTGTGGACTCTTTTTAATTGCAGATTTCCAGTATCAGCAATGTTTTTGCTTTTATTATTTTGCCAAAACAGATGTCAATATTGCGGCGCCATAGAAATGGTTGTCACGGTTTCAGTTTATGACTAACTGGATCATCACTCAGACAACTGAATCAGGAAGGCTGTGCGAAATTCTTATTGCTACGTGTTCCCGTTGCCAGTTTGCTGCATTACAAGTGAGCATTTCCCAAGGTATTATGTAAATCCATATCCAATGAGACCATTAACCTACTTTCTGTAAGTTCTTGATACCCCTCCGACACCTCTTTGCATCTGTTTTGTATCTGCTACACTGAAGGGTAGGAATGTAATGTGAAATAGCAATCAATGAATTAGCACAAAAAAATGTTAGACATTTTCTTAATCTGTTGTAATTGTTTTCAATGACACGGAACCAATACTTTTCATTAAACATAAGACACAACACTTTAAAGATAAAGTGACTCTGAAAATAAAAGAGGGCATCTTAAAATTAAAGAAAAGAGAATACCCTATATATCTAAAATGGTGAGAACACTAAAAGACATAAACGCACAATACTCTGAGGAACAGGTCTGCATTTAATAAGTGGATGAAAACATTTAGCATCCTGATATAGCTAGGTTCAGTTTATAAAATTAGAATAGCATAGATCATTTAAAAAAGGTTAACAGGAACATGAAAAGAAGGATATCATCTGCACGTTCCCCACCAAGGTACACACCATTCTGACTTGGAACTATGTCACCATTCTTTCACTGTTGCTGGGTCAGGACCCTGGGACCCCCTTCCTTACACTACAGTGGGTAGACCTATTTCAACCAATTTAAACTATTTAAAAAGTCGGATCACCAAGGTCTCAATTAGGGATGGGCAAAAATGCTAACCTAGCCTGTGATGCCCACATCCCATGAACAATTTTTTAAAAAACAAAAAAAGTGAATAAATTATAATTTCCTGATAACAGACAACAGAAAATAGCTGTATACTACTAAAATTGAGGGATATGATTAGAAGATCATCTTTACAATACACTGACGCACTAAAATAACACGACATAAAATTGCAAATTACAGTCTAATCCTTATGATTTGCCTACAACGCATTGTATGAACAAATAGAGGACAAGTCAAAGTGGTTCCTCTCCCTTAGTTTTTAGTATAACTCTTCAAGTGTAGGAGGAACATTGTTTAGAAAAATATTGCATGTTTTCCCTCGTGATTTCATAATTGTACATACCAGAAAGAATATAAAATGAGGAATAGCAGGATGCATACATTATTGATTTTATTTTAAACATATGAATAACAAGATAAAGAAGGTAAACAAAGATATTCAGTGTGCAATTATCTCGTAGGAGACAAGCTCTAATTCACGCATTCTGTCCATTTTTAGTATGGTATAAGCCCCACTTTTCAGGATGATTGGACTGCGTTTTCTTTAGACTCCAACTGTCTGATTTCCCAGCATCTGTAAGTGACCTAGATAAGCATTGATATTGGTTCTGTGCAGTGAACTTGTGCATCTGGATGTGCACTCAGCAAAATCAAATAAAATAGACAAATGCGATAATCGTGCAATGTTTGGTCAACCATTTGAAGTCGAATATGTTTGAGGCAAAATCATACAACATTTTTAGTTGAGGTTAAAAATTGCCAGTGAATCCAAATGAAATTATTGCTTTAAATCTGTGCAATATATAATTTTCTAAAAATACTCATACTTTTATTTCCTCCATTGTCATTACACATTTTGTTTCTCTGTGTAATTCCTTAATTTTAAATCCCATCTCCTGCTGTTTCAACTGGTTATTTATGCCTGTTCAACCGGTGAGCTAAATGCATTTCCCTAACCACCAGCAAAAATACGGTATATTGCAGTACAATATACTTTAAAAGAATTGTATATTGCAACATTAGGCTCTTACATGCATCTTCTGTTAATCTCAAAGTCTATACAAATTTCACTCGACAAGTTATGATTTACGTGGATTACATTGGGTCAGTTAAGCCTTTTTGTCATCTCACTTTATACAGAGGCATTTGCACTAACATAGGAAAATATTGCCTGCCTGTTTACTTGGGTAAGTCAGAATTGTACATGGCAGAGGCAAAGGGAATGAAGAGGTGATATGGCTAATTTGATTGACTCTCACCTTGATAGCTGCAGTACAGTTTTTGCTTCTCTACCTCAGAGCGGCTTGGGAGAACATGAGAGGAAATATCGACAGTGAGGTGTGCAAAAGAACAAAGAGAGACAGACATAACAAGGAGCAAATGTGAGAAGCATTGCCAGAGAATGCCAGTAAGGAGGTAATAATACCCAGACAGCATACGCAGAAAGATGGGAAATGAGGATTTCATACCTACATAAAAAGTGACAGGTTATTTACATTCCCATTAATATGCAACTTGGGTGCTATTGCTTCCTACAGTCCCTTGAGGGTTCCAATGGTGCATAGGTAGTACCCCACCTCTGAACCAAGAGGCCTGGGCTCAAGTCCCACGTTCTCTAGAGGTGTGTGATAACATCTCTGAACTGGTTAATTAGAAAATATCTAAAATGTGACAGGTATTCACAAACAGGAAAAGACAAGCAGAGTTTATACAACTGAAAACCTGAGAACAATGGAAACAAATAGAAGCCATGAAACACAAAATATAAAACAGGGAGAGACAAAAGGAAGCACAAATGAGTGAATTTTAATTTGTAAGCAGATAGCTGGTTAGGGAACCTTTTCATGAGAGTCTCTGATTTCTCCTAAGGCATCCAGAGGAACATATTTGGTTCTGGATGTAGGTTTGCTCCCTGAGCTGAAAGGTTCGTTTTCATACATTTTGACACCATACTAGATAACATCATCAATGAGTCTCTGGATGAAGCACTGGTGGTATGGCCGCTTTCTATTTACGTGTTTAGGTTTCCTTGGGTTGGTGATGGCCCTTTCCTGTGGTGACATCATTTGCCCTGAGAAAAGGAAATGTTGTCACCACAGGAAATGGCATCACCAGCCCAAGGAAACCTAAAACACAAACAGAAATAGGGCCAAACCACCAGTGCTTCAATCGGAGGCTCACTAATGATGTTACCTAGTCTGGTGACGAAATGTCTGAAAATGAACCTTCCAACTCAGGATTCAAACCTACATCCAGAACCTCAACCTGAGCTACAAATCTTCTCAAAACTCGCTAACATTTTGGTCCACAGGCAAGCATCGTCCTGTTGCCTCTAACACATTCAATGCATTATTATTCTCAGTCCTTGTATGTTTGGCAATATTTTTAATCACAGCTGTTGCAAGGGTCTATAAGGCAACTGTCATCCATGATTCTTTTTATGTTGATAATTCAGCTTCTTCTGATACTGCACAATGTGAAAACATCAATATGAGCAATTCTTAAAATTCTCATGTCAATGCTTTCATAAGTCAAATCAATCATTACATATGCTTATAAATATAATCTACTAAAATGTACATCCCCCAAGATTTAGTTTTAGATAACATATGTAAGAAACATGATGCGTATGCAATTCATTCAGCTTTCTTTTCAAACTTCATCCCAGAAATTGTAGGTTTGAATCACTGGCTGAAGACAAGATTGCTGACTCCCATGATTGTTAAGGAAATTTTAAGGAAATGTTTCAACGGATCGATTCTCTTTCCATGGTGTAGCATAACCCTCAAATTCAGCAACAATTGGCCTAACGGTGGCCCTCATGAGATGCTGGTATAAAGTAAAAAATTTAAGTGTTACAGTGGGCAGAATTTTGCCAAACCATTGGCTGGTTTTGCCTTCCAGTTGGAGCTCCAGTGAGAGACTTGTACTACCTCTTCCAATGTAGACCTGTTGATTTACCCACCAATCACAACTGGTGAGGACACGAGTGGGCTTTTACCTAGAATCAAGGTCCTTCAGCAGAAATCCCACCCAGTGAGAGCTGTTGACAATCAGAGGCTAGGAGCTCTTGCATTCATCAATGCCACAGAAGATGCCATGGCGGCTTTTCGAAGAGCACTTTGGACAGACCAAATTTGTTTAGTGCCCAGGATAAAAGTACATGATGGGTAGGTGAGATTCTTACAGGTTGCAGGGACAGGAAGCCAGTGCAATTGCAAGCAAAGACCAGGATGACACCCACTAGACAGCTCCTGCTCAATATCTATCCCCTTGATTAGACACTAATTGCCATTGGCCATGAACCATCCCCGCAGGTTGGCACGATTAGGAATGGCACATGGTGACAAGCTAAATTGAAGCTATTAGTACAAACCACATTGGATGAGGCCCTTAATTGGCTATGTAAGGGTTTCAATTGACAGTGAGGTACAAAAGTCAAAACATGGACCTTCTCACCCGGAACATTTCTGGAAGACACAGGTGTTCAGGTAAATCACCAACCCACTTAATAAAATGTCCGTTCTGCCTCCAAACTCTCTATCTCTGGGAATAGAAAGTCCTGCTGCTTTCCACTTCGGAAGATGTGACAACCAACCTCCACTGGTCTGCTGGTTAATCTGACCTGATCCAATTTAATGTAGATGTTGGAAACTGTACTGAAAACAAAAAGTGCTGGAAATCACAGCGGGTCAGGCAGCATCCAGAGAGTGTGCAAACTAACATTCCGAGTCTGGATGACTCTTAAGCAGAGCTCTGAGATTCTGAGTTGTTAATGGTGTGTACATACATTATAAATGCAACATTCCTACAATTGCTGCAGATTTACTTTTACTTGAAAGATGAGAAAATATTGCCAAGCAATTTATTTTGTAACGTAATGAACATAAGGCATACTTAAGAAAGTTAGTTTGCTTAGTACTGAGGGTTTAACTGTCCATTGGTTCATTTTCAAACTGAATAGAAAACTGGAAGATGCTGAAAAAAAGGTAACTATTTTGATCATATAACAGTAAAATATCATATCCATCTTGCTGCTGAAACAAAATGCAAATCATGGGAATTTTTTCATCAACCAATGCATCTCCAAATCTATTTTGTGTATAATTTAATGCTTTTGATTTATACTTTGTATTAATTCATGGAATGTGGATATCATAGCAAGACTGACATATTATTCAGAAGTAATTCCTCTTCAGTAGGTAGAAGTGACTTTTTCCCAAAAGTTACTGTAGTCCACATGCTCTAGATACATACGCATGCTGTTAGGGAAGAGTTTCAGGGTTTTGTCCAGCAACAGTGAAGGCATGGTGATTTAGTTCAAAGTGAGGATGTATAAAACTTGGTGAGATATTACAGATATTCATGTTCCTTTGCACCTTCCTAGTACTGGTTCTTCCAGTGAATGTCACAAGTTTGAAACCTGCTGATGGAGCAGTGCGGCTGGTGAAGGTTAGTTTGTACAGGGCAGCTTGTAGATGGTGCACACAGTTGCTATTGTGTGCTGTCATTGAGGGAGGAAATTTTATTGGTACAATTCCAGTGGGCTGCTTTGTCCTGGATGCTATCAAATTTATTGAATGATGTTGGAGTTGCACCCATCCAGATGGAGTATTCCATCACACTCCAGATTTGTGTCTTTAGATGGCAAACAGGAATTGGGGAGTCAGGGGCGAGACACTCATTGTAAAATTCCAGCCCTTGACCTGTATTTGTGCTAATTTTATTTAATACTATTTAACTGGCAAGTAAAACAAATAAAGTTATGATAACACTCCAAATCAGATCAATAATTTTAGAAGAGACAACAGAAATAGTTAATAATGTCCTTGTGGGTGTAGCATTAAAGCAGTACTGATAATTGATCTTTCTGGTACGACTTCATCTTTGAGCTAGATTAAGATCATCTTCATAACATCATTTGACTTTGACACCCTTATGCATGCCTTGTTAGCTCTAACCCTGACTCTTCCAATGTGATCTTCCACATTTTTCCCCATAAAGTTGTACTGAATCACTTCAAGTCCTATTCCCCCCTTTGCTTGTCAAGTACATTGTCTCCTGGTCAAACAACATCTTGATTTTAAGTGATCATCCTTGGTTATAATTTTTTTCATGGTACTGCCCTCCTTATTTGTACAAGACCCTCCACAACCATCACCACCAACACACACACACACCCCTACAAAATATGTGCAATCTTCAAATTCTGTCCACTTGAGCATCCAAGATTTTAATCACTCCAGCATTGGTTTCCATTGTTTCAGTTGCTCATGTCTCTTTCATCCCTTCATCTCATTTTCATCCTTTAAGATGGACCTTAAGACTTAACCTCTTTGAATAAGCCTTTGGTTGACTGATGCTAGTTTCTTCATAACTGCATCCTGTTTTGTTGTAACATGTTCTTGTGATGCACTTTGGGATATTTTATCACAACGGCACGGTGGCTCAGTGGTTAGCACTGCTGTCTCACAGCGCCACGGACCTGGGTTCAATTCCCGCCTTGGGCAACTGTCTGTGGAGTTTGCACATTCTCCCCGTGTCTGTGTGGGTTTCCTCCGGTTTCCTCCCACAGTCCAAAGGTGTGCAGGTTAGGTGAATTGGCCATGCTAAATTGCCTGTAGTGTTAGGTGCATTAGTCAGGGGTAAATGTAGGGGAATGGGTCTGGGTAGGTTGCTCTTTGGAGGGTCGGTGTGGACTTGTTGGGCCGAAGGGCCTGTTTCCATGTTGTAGGGAATCGTATTCCACTAAAGATGCTGTGTAAAGTTGAGTTGCTTTTGCAGTCAAACTATTGAACATTGAGAAAGTAGATAGCATGACTTAAGTAAAATTATGATACTACGACTATTATCGATCTGAAATGAAAATAGACAGCACAATAAAATGCTGTGCATGTCAGCCTGCATCTGTGCAGAGAGAAACAAAGTTAACCTTTCAGGTTGGTAATCTTTTTTCCAGAACTGATGAAAGATCATTGAGCAGAACCAATAATGTTTCCCTTACCACATATGCTGCCAGACCTGCTGAACATGTTGAATCTTTAATGGTTCATCTATTTCCATTGCTGGATTCTGATTCATTTCCAACCATCAGTTGATGTGGTATTAGTAAACATAAGGACAACAAACATACCCTGAGACTACTTCCTTTCCAGTTTTTGTCAGTCTTATAAAGCTCAATCTTCTCTTTGATGCATAGATCTATATAGTTTCACTTGAGGGCTCAGTCCTATTATGACAAGTTGGAAGAGCTGTACACTATTCCACTCTGTCTCATATTTTTGTTATTTCCTGCCTTTTGTTCCTCAATTCCAAACATCTCCTTTTCCTTCCAATATCACTACCAACAAGTGAGAAGCATCGGACTATGTTTGAAGCTATCCATTCAGCCATCTCTACTGTTATTCCACTTCCCCTTGTGTAACACTTCCCCTTCTTCTGCAACCAAGTTCACCCTACCTTACCCTTGAACCCACTTCTTTCTCTTTATTTCTAGTTTCTCCCTTTATGTAATCTTCAAGCTCAGGTTGTCCATGCAACTTACTTTCACCTGCACCCTGCAGTTCAATTGCCTGGCCTCTCATTGCAAGATGGCATTTTTCTGCTTCCCATTGAGTAAGCACATGGTGCCAGTGATGGATGCAGCTTAGTTGTTAACATCAGGCTTCCAACTGAATGGTCTTCTGGGTCTGTCTTTCCATATCCACCAGTCTCTCCATTGCAGAAACAATGCACTCTCACATTTGAGATATGGCAGAGATTTTGAATGGACTGCTTCATCACCCACGTCTTTTCAGCACCTTCCACAGCTCCACTACGTTCTCCTGTTTTGCCTCTGCCACCTCAGCAGGCTGGTGTGATCTTCATTATGGGCCCATCTTCAGCCTGAGGCACAGCGTAGGCTTGGCTTCCAAAATCTTTGCCAGAGTTTGACCCAAAATGGATTTGCAAATGTCTCCCAATGAGGCGACTGTATCAGCGCTGTTACTGGGTACAGGGATATTGGGACTTTCACTTTTAGACTAGAACTGCTGAGGTTCAATGGTGGACTGCTAATACGTGGAAATTGCAAGGGAATCACAAACACTATCAGCTGACTGTATTGCCCACTCACAAATATACTCTGTGTTTCAAGCCAGAGTTAATATATGGATGCAGAGCCTCCTCACTTGCTATGCTCACCACTGAAGACTCTACATTGGCAATGGAATGACCTCCATTTCACATCCGGCAGAGATTTCCCTGCACATCCATACAGCTCATCTACTGTGTCCGTTGCTCTTGATGCGGTCCCCTCTACATTGGGGAGATAGGATGCCAACTTATGGAACGTTTCAGAGAATATCTGTAGGACATGTGCATCAAGCAATTCCACCACCACGTTGCTGAGCACTTCAGCTCCCCCTCCCATTCCACCAAGGACACCCAAAGTCCTCCATCGCCAAATCCCAGACACCCGATTCCTGGAGGAAGAACGCCTCATCTACCGCCTTGGGACACTCCAACCACATGGCATCAACGTCGATTTCACCAGTATCCTCATCTCCCCTAACCCCACCTCTTCCCAGATCCAATCCTCCAACTCAGTACCGCCCTCTTGAACTGTTCCACCTGTCCATCTTCCTTCCCATCTATCATTCCGACCTATCACCATCACCCCCCACTGCATCTATCACCTTCCAAACTACCTTCCCTACAGCACCCCCCCAATTTATCTCGCAGTCCCCTTCCACACTCCATCACCGCCCCCACATTCCTGAAGGCAGGCTTATGCCCAAAATGTCAGTTCTCCTGCTCCTTGGATGCTGTCTGACCTGCTGTGCTTTTCGACTCTGATCTCCAGCATCTACAATTCTCACTTTCTCCTATTGGAATGACTGCACTGATTCACCAGCAGCCTCTATCTCAGCAGTGGGCAATGGTTAGATGACTTGCAATATCCTCCTTCACACGCTTGATATACAGCCTTCAGCCTCTCCTCATCATCTGTCTGGCAGGTAGAGGCCTAATGAGGCTGCAAGTGGTACCTTAGAGAGCCACTACTACCAGACAGCCCCCATGTTCAAAACTTGCAATTTGCATCATTCGTGTTTTTTATTTGGAGAGGAAGCAGCACATTCCCATAATGTGCACACACTCATATATCCTGTCACTGGAGGAACCGGCAAAGCTGCACTGCGTACTGATCAATGCCAATAACTGACTCTTTTTCGATCCTGTGCTTTCTACTTTATTTCAAATTTTGCTACTCAATCAATCACACCCTTATGGTCTAAATAAAACCATTCATCCTTTTCCTGCAACAGACCCTGTCCCATGGCTGCACACTGCTACTGCTCATCATTGCTGTGATCTCTGCCTCGTTTAATTTGGTCATCCTAAATGGCTTCATGATTCTCAAAGAATTTTCTTTTATTCCTTCACAGGAATGAGGGCATCACTGGTTAGGCAGTAAAGAGTCAGTCATTGCTGAGGGTCTGGAATCAAATGCAGTCATGTAGAGTGACACAGTGGTTAGTGCTGCTGCCTCAGAGAGCCAGGGACCTGTGTTCAATTCCAGCGTTAGGTGACTGTGGAGTTTGCACATTCTCCATGTGTCTGCGTGGGCTCTAGTTTCCTCCCACAGTCTAAAGATGTGTAGGTTAGGTGAATTGGCTATGCTAAATTGTCTGTTGTGTCTACTGATGTGCAAGCTATATGGATTAATCATGATAAATGTGGGATTATGGGGATAGGATAGGGAGCAGGGACTGGGTGGGATGCTCTTCAGAGGGCCAAACGGCCTTTTTCCACACTATAGGGATTCAATGATTCTCATCCAGACCGGGTAAGGATGACAGTTTCCTTCCCTAAAGAACATTAATGAATCATTAGACATTTCTCAACAATGGTTTCATGGTCACCATGGTGGGATTTGAACCTAAGTCCCCAGAACATTGCTGAGTCTCTGAATTAACAGTCCAGCGATAACACCACGAGGCCATCACCTCCTCGAGAGATGCTGGAGAAGTCCTGCAGTTTATTCTTCCTGAACATTGGGTAATCCTCTGGCTTTACTGAGACTTCAGAGCCAACTTCAGGTGGTTTGCCAATCAACAGAAGAATTGATGGTTGTAGTTGACGATTCTCATTGGCTCGCACCCTGTCTTCTGTTGGGTATTTACACAGCTTGCAAATAATTGCTGTTTTTACAGAAAGGCTGACTGTAGAATCCTCACAGAGACAGGACTGGTTGGTGTTTAACTATGGAGCATCGTCTTGCTTGAGATCTGACAGGAAATCTAAATCACATCACCAGGTTCAGCCAGGTACCATGAACTTACACCAGGTTCCTAATGGTTTCAATTCTTGCCGACAGAAACACAAAATTCAGCCTTCTGGATTTGTGGCACACGGATCAAGTCCAGGAAAGAGCTTTGGAGCTTGGGGTAATGTCTCAGGAGCAGGAAAAAGAAACACCATTGTTGATGATATCACTGCTGGTGACAGAGCAGATAAGAATGCAACCAGGTGAAAGCGGTCTCACTCAGCTGGATGACAGTGGAGAGAGAGGAACACATTGTGGTCAACCATGACCAACATTGCCAACAGGATCAAAAGATGAAAGGAGAATAGTTTCACTGGATATTATTTGCTACTTCAATTACCTTATCTCCACCATGTTCAGCACCATTCATGACTCCTGATACTGAAACAGTCCGTGTCCAAATGCAGCAGGACTTGGGCAATATCCAGACTGGCTGACAAGCAGCAAGTAACATTTGTGCTACATAAATGCCAGATAATTACCATTTCCAATAACAGAAAATCTAACAGTCATCCCTTGACTTTCAAGAGTATTACCATCACTGACTCCCCCACTAACAACAATCTGGGGGCTAGCATTGATCAGAAACTCGATTGGTCTAGCCATATAAACACAGTGGCTATAAGGATACGTCAGAGAGTAGGAATCTGGCAGTGAGTAGGAATCTGGCAGTGAGTAACCCCCTCCGCCTTGACTCCCCAAAATGTTGCCACCATCGACAAGGCACAAATGTATGATGGAATATTTCTCACTTGGCTGGATGAGTGGAGCTCCAACAACACTCAATAAGCTTAACACCATCCAAGACAAACAATTGAGTTGATTGGCATCACATCCACTCCTCCACCAATGATGCTTAGCAGTAGCTGCGTGTACAATCGACCAGATTCATTGCAGAAATTCACCAAGGCTCCTAAAAGACAGTACTTTCCAAACTCACAACTACTTCCATCTCAAAGGATATAGGAAAATCATCACCCACAAGTCCTCCTCAAGCCAGTCACCATCTTGACTTGAAAATATATTGCTGTTCCTTGGATGTTATTGGGTCAAAATCTTGGAATTCTCTCCCTAATGACTTTGTGGGTCTATCTACAGCATATGAATAGCAGCAGTTCATGAAGATAGCTCACCATCACGTCCCTAAGGGCATCGAGTAGTTGGCAATAAATGCTGGCCTAGCCAGTGACACTCATGAGTGAATAAAAAACAAAAATGGACAGAGGAAAACATAAATTATAACATCTTATACCTGACAGAAATCACTCCCAGTGTTTGATGTAAGTTAATTGACTTGGTTTCAGTCATTGTCGTACATGTCAAATCAGTAACTATCTTATGCACAGTAAATTCCCACAAATGACAATGTGATAATTGTTTTTGATGGCATGTGAAAGCTGAGACTAAGAAAATTCCTTCAAGTTTAAAGTGTCACCAAATCTTTCAAGTCCTCCAGATGGCCAAGAGAGGGAATTGATTTTTATTTTAAGTGATTTATTTAGATTTATTCAAGCTATAATAGAAATGCTAGTTAATATAGCTATCTAAAACTAGATTGGCTTGGAGCTAATAAATCTGTTGTGCAGCTGTAACTCCAGCATTGTGTCAGTTTCAAGCAATTTAAAAAAAATGGATCTATAGCCAATAATCATTCTCGCTAACAATTCTAAAATAGCACTTTTTATTTTGATTACATCAGTGTCATCGGGGCTTATGAATAGGACAACTTGGACTATATTCCATGCAGCTGGAACGATATCAGTGAACAAATGTTTTGTGTGTGTCACTACTTTGGCTGTGAAGCCGCTTTCTATTTAAGATTAGCCTTCAACTGAACTGAGCCCTTTTGATTTGGGGAAAGTCAAGGCCACAAAAGTCGGCTTTAAAAACAAATCAACGTTAGTTTTGAAATCTAAAGGATATGGTTAGGAAATGTTTTAAAAGATTGTGTTGAATCTTTTTGGACTAGAAACCTCACTGCACACGTAGTCTTAATCAACAATCTCCTGCACTCGAAAGTTCAAAATATTTGCACCATAATTGCTTGAACTGACGGATATAGCACCAAGGATAACATGCCTCCGGTATCATAGAACCGGACAGTATGGAAACTCGTCTATGCTGAGCAGATATCTTAAATAAATCTAGTCCCATTTGCCACCATTTGGCCTATATCCCTCTGAAACTTTCCTATTCGTATACCCAACCAGATTCCTTTTAAATGTTGTAATAGCCTCTACCACTTCCTCTGGCACTTCATATACACACCATCCTCTGCACGAAAATGTTGCCCCTCAAGTCCTTTTTATATCTTTCCCCTCTCATCTTAAACCAATGCCCTTTAGTTTTGAACATCCCTGTCCCAGGGAAAAGATCTTGTCTATTCACCCTATCCATGCCCCTCATGATTTTGTAAACCTCTTTCAGGTCATCCCTCAGCCTCCAACACTCCAGGAAAAACAGTCCCAGCCTAATCAGCCTCGCCCTATGGATCAAACCCTTCAACTCTGGCATCGTCCTTGTAAATCTTTTCGGAAAACCCATTCAAATTTCACAACATCCTTCCTATAGCTGAGGGACCAAAATTGCACGCAGTATTGCAAAGCTTGATGGTATGAACAGTATATCTCCTGAACCAACGCAAGTTAAGAACCAAGAAACAACTATAGGTGAAGAGACCAGGGAAGATGTAGCTTAAAACACTTGAGGATTCTTCTCAAGGCACGCCAAGTGATGGCAGGAGCTGACTAAAGCCCAGAAAAGATTTCTGCACAACAGCAGATCAGTGGTTGCTCAGTGCTGTTAAAGGCTGGAGCACATCCCGATGGCCTTGGTGAAGTCGCCTTCCCTCTCTCCCATCTCCACACTCCATTGCCTCTCCTCTCACACCCATCTTCATACACCACTCCTTCACCCCCAAACCCCATCCCATAAGGCCCCTCCCACAACCTCCTTCTTCCCTCACACCCAATCTCCCCTCTCCAAACACACAACTTCCACTCCACTAACCTCCACACCTCACAGAAAACCCCCTAACGTACACCACACCCCTGCCCCTCCCCTCCCCAATCCCCCCTCACACCACACCCCTGCCCCTCCCCTCCCCAATCCCCCCTCACACCACACCCCTGCCCCTCCCCTCCCCAATCCCCCCTCACACCACACCCCTGCCCTCCCCAATCCCCCCTCACACCACACCCCTGCCCTCCCCAATCCCCCCTCACACCACACCCCTGCCCTCCCCAATCCCCCCTCACACCACACCCCTGCCCCTCCCTTCCCCAATCCCCCCTCACACCACACCCCTGCCCCTCCCTTCCCCAATCCCCCCTCACACCACACCCCTGCCCCTCCCTTCCCCAATCCCCCCTCACACCACACCCCTGCCCCTCCCTTCCCCAATCCCCCCTCACACCACACCCCTGCCCCTCCCCTCCCCAATCCCCCCTCACACCACACCCCTGCCCCTCCCCTCCCCAATCCCCCCTCACACCACACCCCTGCCCAATCCCCCCTCACACCACACCCCTGCCCAATCCCCCCTCACACCACACCCCTGCCCAATCCCCCCTCACACCACACCCCTGCCCCTCCCCAATCCACCTCACTACACCCCTGCCCCTCCCCAATCCACCTCACCACACCCCTGCCCCTCCCCCAATCCCACTCACACCACACCCCTGCCCCTCCCCCATCCCACTCACACCACACCCCTGCCCCTCCCCCATCCCCCTCACACCACAACCCTGCCCCTCCCCCATCCCCCTCACACCACTGCCCTGCCACTCCCCCTCACACCACTGCCCTGCCCCTCCCCCATCCCCCTCACACCACTGCCCTGCCCCTCCCCCAATCACACCACTCCCCTGCCCCTCCCCCATCCCCCTCACACCACTCCCCTGCCCCTCCCCCATCCCCCTCACACCACTCCCCTGCCCCACCTTCTTCCCATCCCCCTCACACCACTCCCCTGCCCCACCTTCTTCCCACCCCCCTCTCCTCCTTCCTACCCCCCCTCCCCCTCTCCTCCTTCCTACCCCCCCTCCCCCTCTCCTCCTTCCTACCCCCTCTCCCCCTCTCCTCCTTCCTACCCCCTCTCCCCCTCTCCTTCTTCCTACCCCCTCTCCCCCTCTCCTTCTTCCTACCCCCCCCGCCTTCTTCCTACCCCCCCCCCCTTCTTCCTACCCCCCCCCGCCTTCTTCCTACCCCCCCCCCGCCTTCTTCCTACCCCCCCCCCGCCTTCTTCCTACCCCCCCCCCGCCTTCTTCCTACCCCCCCCCCGCCTTCTTCCTACCCCCCCCCCGCCTTCTTCCTACCCCCCCCCCGCCTTCTTCCTACCCCCCCCCCGCCTTCTTCCTACCCCCCCCCCCGCCTTCTTCCTACCCCCCCCCCGCCTTCTTCCTACCCCCCCCCCCGCCTTCTTCCTACCCCCCCCCCCGATCCCCGTGCCCGAATTCCTACACACACTGACCATGAGGGGTGTGATGGTGCTGACTGTTACCTCACGCGCTCTCCGAACCTGATCTCCCTCTCTCTGCTGTTTCTCAGGTGAAAGGGTCAAAGGGCAGCGCTGACGTCCCTCGAGCTGCTGCTCCAATGGTTGAGGTTGTTGTTTGCGGTGCCCGTGGTGCCGGGGCCAATGGCCGTGCAGATTACTGCGGGGTGCGGGTGGCGGTAATGTTGTGAGTTTGGGTTTTTTTTAACGTTTCTGATTTTTCGGCATTTGCGGAAAATCGAGGGCGGCCTCGGTCTCGGGGTTTGTCCGGTAACCGCCGAGGCCAGCTCAGCACAAGCCGCCGCGGGGCCATGGTGTTCCTCAAGCTGCGGGACCAGGTAAGTGCCAGGCGGAGAAGCCCCGTCTCACAGCGTGGGGGTCGGAGCGGAGCGGGGCTGAGCTGAGCAGGGCGGGGGGGAGGTTAGTGAGTGAGTGGGCCGGGCCGGCATGGCCTTCCCCCCGCCCCCTTCCTCTCTCCCGCTGGCACTAGGGGTTCAGCTTCAGTTCTGGGGCACGCAGCGCAGCCTGTGGGCGGTCAGGCTGAGCCCCGGGGGCCTGGTGTGGGACCCCCTACCCTCCTCCTCACACGTGCTGCCCGGGGCTGCTTCCTCCCGGAGCCTGCAGCGGGTGGCGGATTCAGGAATTGGCTCTACCCTCCTCCCCGATATAAGGCCAGAGGTTTTCATGCGGGGAGAGGTCGTGAGCCTTTTGTTGGTGGCGATCAGTAGTCACTTCTCCAACATGTTGATGGTGGTAACAAAGTCAGCCTAATTTCTGAATCTGCTCTGCTGTAGTTTCAGTGCTTTTGGAATCACATTCCTATTAGCCTGGTTCTTTATAGTAGCTAATGACGAGTCTCCCTTTAACCTTCTGTGTTCTAACAACGACCCCCAGCATTTTTACATTTCTGAAGTCCTTCCCCCTCTCAGTAGTATTCCAGCAAATCTGTGCCGTACTTCTCCTCGGCCTTGATTGCTTCAATTGCAATCTAACTGGTGATTTATAAATACGTATATAGTGCAACTTAATACCGGTTTTATATTCAAGGCCATGTTTTTTGAAGGTTAAGATATTCATTTTTAATGATTTATAACTTGTTCACCCACTAAGTTCTTTTTAAAACACATTTAAAAATAGTGTTTTTCCTCTTCTTTGCTATGGTTTTAGTTTAGCTGCATTCCCACACTGGTAAAGGACAATGTTTGCCAATCATATTCCATTTAATGTCAAAGTGTGGTGCTGGAAAAGCATAGCTAGTCAGGCAGCATCTGAGGAGCAGGAGAGACGACGTTACGAGCATAAGCTCTTCATTCCTGATGTTGGAAATGTTGACTCTCCTTGGATGCTGCCTGACCGGCTGTGCTTTTCCAGCACCACGCGTTTTGATTCTGATTTCCAGCATCTGCAGTCCTCATTTTCTCCTGTGTTCCATTTAATGGCTGGTATATGTCATAAGTATGCAAAAATGATCCAAAATGTGTTGCTATTCCTGCAGTGTGAAATCCTCTTATGTCACAATACAGATGAATGTGTGCAATGACAGGAACGAACTCACATTTTCATCCTCAGCTGTGTAATGCTGCAGCTTTATTACATTAAATTCCCTTACTGCTCTAACTTCTGTAACCTTTCCCTATATGTTAGGGCCTGTTATAAAGATATGGTGGTGTCTTGCTACAGGAATTGGAAGTGTATACTTGTTACTTTTCCAAGTCAATGGAAAATGTGTTGAAGATGGTTTATCCTTGGAAGGAATTGGTGAATGCAGTCCAGCCCTTGAATTGAGATTTAATACATCGTTCTTTATGCATAGCTGTACGGTGATTGAGAGATGTCTTTTTTGCTGATGTCTAAGTCTCATAGAGTCGTAGAGATGTACAACATGGAAACAGACCTTTCGGTCCAACCTGTCCATGCCAACCCAACCCAATCTAGTCCTACTTGCCAGCATCCGGCCCATATCCCTCCAAACCCTTCCTATTCAAATATCCATCCAAGTATCTTTTAAATGTTGCAATTGTACCAGCCCCCCACCACTTCCTCTGGCAGCTCATTTCATACACGTATCACCCTCTGTGTGAAAAATTGCCCCTTAGGTCTCTTTTATATCTTTCCCCTCTCATGCTAAATCTATGCCCTCTAGTTCTGAACTCCACGACCCCAGGGAAAAGACTTTGTCTATTTATCCTATCTGCCCCTCATAATTTTGTAAATCTCTATAAGGTCACCCCTCAGCCTCCGACGCTCCAGGGAAAACAGCCCCAGCCTGTTCAGCCTCTCCCTATAGCTCAAATCCTCCAACCCTGGCAACATCCTTGTAAATCTTTTCTGAATCCATTCAAGTTTCACAACATCTTTGCGATAGAAAGGAGACCAGAATTGCACGCAGTATTCCAACAGTGGCCTAACCAATGTCCTGTACAGCCGCAGCATGACCTCCCAACTCCTGTACTCAATACTCTGACCAATAAAAGAAAGCATACCAAACGCCTTCCTCCCTATCCTGTCTACCTGCCTCTCCACTTTCAAGGAGCTATGAATCTGCACTCCAAGGTCTCTTTGTTCAGCAACACTCCCGAGGACCTTACTATTAAGTGTATAAGTCCTACTAAGATTTGCTTTCCCAAAATGCAGCACCTCACATTTATCTGAATTAAACTCTATCTGCCTCTTCTCAGCCCATTGGCCTACCTGATCAAGATCCTGTTATAATCTGAGATAACCTTCTTCACTGTTCACTACACCTCCAATTTTGGTGTGATCTGCAAACTTACTAACTATACCTCTCACTCTTGTCCATCTTGTGCAGTCTTCAAATTAATGTAATAACTAAGTTTTAAGCTATCTGTCTTTTTATTTAAAAACAATACATAACTCAATCCAGTTTTCAATAAGTTTACTTTGACCACCACACACAATGTGGCTTTTTCCTGGCACCAGGTTTCTCAGGAAGTAAGATCTGGTGTGAATTCTGTCTCTCTTTGGGGTTTCTGCAGAGTTGGACTGAGGCAAAGTGGTAATTTACTAGGGCAGTTAAGCTAATTGAGAACTCTTACCACTCAATGTTCAATTTCCCAGCTACCGCATCAGTTTTCTAATGTACCAACAGCTCACTCAGAACCACGAGTTGGACAGGCTCAGAACCACGAGTGAACCTTCATGGCCAAATGAGAGAGCTTTCAAAGCATTTCTGAGAAAGAGCTTGACAAGTGATTGCCAGCTTCTTGGGGAGAATTCACCTGTCCTATACTTCACTCACCTTTACTTCACCTCCCTGTTGCTAGCCTTGATCATGGAATGGGAGAAACTTGAGTTACTTCACCTTGCACCTCTGAGAGGCAGAAGCAGTACCACGTCCACCAGTAGATGTGCTAACTGCCTATTCCTCCCAGGCACAGCCTGGACAAGAGATCCAGCTAGAAGGAGGGGAGACCTTCAACCAAGTGTCTGCAGACTAAGACAATTAATTAATCTGATATCAGTGTCTCAGGAGGTGTACACTGATGAAAATTCTCTGCTGATTGAGGGGCATAGAAAATGAAGACCCCCAACCCCCACCTAACTTCACTGGGGGGAGTCCATGACTGGAGATATAGATTTAAGGTAAGGGGCATCGGCTTAAAGTAGATGTGAAGATTCTTTTGATGCATTGTTGCCAGGTTGGAGGGGTAGCGCTCAGCTAATGGTTTCTCTGCCACGTCTTTCCACATTTAACTTGATTGGAGAGACTGTCATCTTTTTCTTGCCTTTGTCAGAGTTCACCTCATTGTGACCTCTTAGCACTAATAAATGGCTAGGTAAGAGTGAGAGGTGGGGGAGTCTTCCCAAGTTTCACACCATTCTGGTTATTGATTCAGTTTTGACTGCTGAGTATTTGATAAACCATGCTGTAATCTCTTTAATGAGAAATGCTTTGTCTGAATGGATATGTCACTGACTCCTTGATTGAGGGATCCAGAGTTAGGCAAACGATACACATGGCAATAGAAAGAACTGGGGGGAAACCCAATCCTCCTGAATTCAGAATTCTTACCTGCAAATGGTCCTGATACTCCAGTAGAAACCAAGTAGGGGAGAATCCACTTTCTGAATCATGACCTGTTGAGCTAGACATCTTAAATCTTTTGTGCAACCCGAATATTTTGAGACTCAGTTTATCATTGATTTTTGTCTCAAATTCTACAGAAGTTTGACTATTCTTTTGAAAACTTAATTTGATGCAAATTGGATGGTCCTCCTGTAACAAAATTAATAATTAAAATGGTTTTTGATAGATTGCCAACCTGAAACATTAACATTTTTTAATCCCTTCCTCAATAAACTGCCTGATATGATGAAGCTTTCCATTGGCATGGACTAGTTGGACGAAAGGGTCTGTTTTAGTGCTGTATAACTCTGACTCTATATATTTCTTGTTTTCCTTTTGACCTCTGCCTTTTTTAAAGAAGAACTCATTCTACCAATAGCTGCTGCATGATGAGATTGCATCCTGTTCAGCAATCTGCCATACAGTCGATGATGAGCTCTTAGATATTAGAAATTAGCTCCTTTGTTTTTCAGCTCAGGTTGACTGCTGATGAAAATAACATTTTCTAATCGGAATGTTTTGATGCCATAATTTACCTCAAGGGTATGAATGTATGTATTAACATTGCAAAAGACAGAAATTTGGAAATTAGGCAATGGGTTAACTTTAGTTTGAATCATTGGAAGAAATTCAGTTTTTTGT
Organism: Chiloscyllium plagiosum; assembly: GCF_037043375.1. NCBI lineage: Eukaryota > Metazoa > Chordata > Chondrichthyes > Orectolobiformes > Hemiscylliidae > Chiloscyllium > Chiloscyllium plagiosum. Next base: position 67,858,966 of record NW_028270143.1, on the reverse strand, counting down.
GATGCATGCACGTCATTGAAACTGAAAGGTTCTACAAGAAAGTTGTGAGACTGCCCTTGTTATATACATTACAAACATGGGCAACGTCAAGAAGAGAGGAACAATGATTGGATATTCAGGGGATGGGGATACTGAAGTGGATGTATGTATTACTGCAAAAAGCCTAAAAGGGAACAAGCACATCAGGGATCTGTGAAAATGTGGAAGTGTTGAAGAAAGGTGCTGAGAAGAGGTTGTGGTGGGTTGGTTATTTGTTGAGAGAAGGAGAAAATTTGGTGAAGCTAATGATTGAGATGGGACTACCAGGAAGAAGATTGAAGCCGAAGATCAGATGAAAAGATGTAGTGATAAGACACACATTAAGATTGGAAGGACCAGGAATGCTTTAAATGGGTTGGTGGTCTTCTGTGGAAAGGTCAGTCAAGCTAGAATTGTATCTATTGGTATTTAGAACAGTGAGTGATTTTTTAAAAAAATTCATCTTCGCTGTCAACCGCAAAAGCGTCTGTCTGTTCCTCCGACTAGAGAGCCCCCTATCACAATTGATCACTTGGAACTTGATGGACCCCTCATTATGTTAAGGCCAACCTCAGTAACAGAAACTTGGCTGTTCATGCTACATTCCCCTGAGAGTCCATCACCCCCTACATTTTCTCATAAAATACACAAGCACATCACCAGCATTTATTGCCTATCCCTAATTGCCCAGAGGACAGTTAAGAGCCAACCACATTGCTGTGTTGTTTGGAGTCACATATAGGCCAGACCAAGTCAGGATGGCAGATTTCCTTCCCTAAAGGACATTGGTAAACCAGATGAAACATTAAGATCCTGATAGGTCTTGACAGGGTGCATGTGGAAAGAATATTGCTTCTGTGAGTGAAACTAGAAGAAGGGGGTCACTGTTGAAAAGTCGAGTGTGTGGTGCTGGAAAAGCACAGCAGGTCAGGCAGCATCCGAGGAGCAGGAGAATCAACACTTCGGGCATAATGATGAAGTGCTTATGCCCAAAACATCGCTTCTGCCTCTCCTTGGATGCTGCCTAACCTGCTGTGCTTTTCCAGCAACATCTCTCGACTCTGATCTCCAGCATCTGCAGTCCTCACTTTCTCATAGTTTACTGTTTAAAAGTCAAGGTTTGCCTTTGCCTTAAGATAGGGATAATGAGAACTTGTTTTCTCACAAAGGATCTTAAGTTTTCTGAACTCTCCCTCCAAAGATGGTGGAACCAGAGTCCTTGAATATTTCAAGGCAGAAGTAGATGAATCTTTGATAAGTGGCCTAATCTTAGTCCTAATTTGCATGTTTGTATTTAAAAATTGCTAGCTGATAGGTGATGGAGAAGGGCGTTTAGTAGCAGCATGGCAACCCTAGGTAAAATGAGTGAAGCTGAAAGGGCAGGGAAGATCATTTTATGTTATTGACTAATCCTTGTCCGCAACTTAAATTAATTTTCGGTTCTTTCTTCCATTGATTAGACAGTTTAGCACCTAAGAAGATAGGTATAGATTCCCGGTTGTGGATCAGGGTTGTGATTTGTATTTTGAATTTTGCTTTCTCTTTTCTCATACCACAGCAGCTTGGACCTGCAAACTGAGCTAAAGAGCAAAAGCATTAGCTTGCATTTCCTGTCCTGATCTTCATTCAGTGACTTGTTCTGGGTGATGTGCTTGTGTATTTTAAGAGAAAATGTAGGGGGTGATGGACTCTCAGGGGAGTGTAGCATGAACAGCTAAGTTTCTGGTACTGAGATTGGCCTTAACATAATGAGGAGTCCATCAAGTTCCAAGTGATCAATTGTGATAGGGGGCTCTCTAGTCGGAGGAACAGACAGTTGCTTTTGTGGTTGACAGCGAGAAATCAGAATAGTGTGTTGCCTCCCTGGATATCTTGGAGAGACTGCAGAATGTTCTAAAGGTGAGAGGGACCAGCAGGAGGTCATTATACACATTGGAATTAACGAGTAAGTTTGCAGATGACAGCAAAGCAGGTTACCTCGGATTACAATGGGATCTTGATCAGATGAGCCAATGGGCTGAGGAGTGGCCGATGGAGTTTAATCTAGATAAATGTGAGGTGCTGCATTTTGGAAAAGCTGGGGCTGTTTTCCCTGGAGCAGCGGAGGCTGAGGGGTGACCTTATAGAAGTTTATAAAATTATGAGGGGCTTGGATAGGGTAAAAAGACAAGGTCTTTTCCCTGGGTTGGGGGAGTCCAGAATGAGAGGGCATAGGTTTAGCGTGAGAGGGAAAAGATATAAAAGAGACCTAAGGGGCAACTTTTTCATGCAGAGGGTGGTGTGTGGGGATTGGGCTGCCAGAGGATGTGGTGGAGGCTGGTGCAATTGCAACATTTAAATGGGTATATGAATAGGAAGAGTTTGGAAGGATCTGTGCCGGGTGCTGGCAGATGGAAGTAGATTAGTTTGGGATATCTGGGCATGGATGAGTTGGACTGAAGGGTCTGCTTCTGTCTTGTACATCTCTATGACAGAGGAAGGGAAAAGAAAAAGATTCTGAAGGAAGAATGTAGGAAGTTAGGCAGGAATTTAAAAAGGAATCCTTGAAGGTAGTAATATCCAGATCGCTCCCAGTGCTATGAGCTAGTGAGGGTAGGAATAAAGGATAGAGCAGATGAATACTTGGCTAAGGAGCTGGTGCAGGGGAGAAGGGTTCACATTTTTGGATCATTGGAATCTCTTCTGGGGTAGAAGTGACCAGTTTAAGATGGATGGATTGCACCTGAATTGGAAGGGGACTAATAAATTGGTAGGGAGATTTGCTAGAACTGCTCGGGAGAGTTTGAATTAGTAAGGTGGTGAGGGTTGGGGGGCGGGGGGGGGAAGAGGGAGGGAGGGAGATAGGTGGGTGGGGGTGTGTGGGGAGACCCTGGGAGATAGTGAGGACAGAGATCAGTCTGAGACTGGTACGGTTGAGAAAAGGAGTGACTCAAACAGTCAGGGTAGGCAGGGACATCACAGAGAACAAGGTAGAACTGATCAATTAAATTGCATTTATTTCATTTCAAGAGGCCTAACAGGGAAGGCAGATGATCTCAGAGCATGGTTAGGAAAATGGGACTGTGATATCATAGCAATTACAGAGATGTGGCTCAGGGATGGACAGGACTGGCAGCTTAATGTTTTAGGATACAATTGCTATAGTAAGGATAGAAGTGGGGGAAGTCAAGAGAGGAGGGGGACTGGCATTTTTGATAAGAGATATTGTTACAGCTGTACTTAGGGAGGATATTCCTGGGAATATGTCCTGGGAAATTAGTTAGGTGGAACTGAGAAATGAGAGGCATGATCACCTTATTGGGATTGTACTATTGACACTTCAACATGTTGTCCTGTTTTCCCCCCTGCCCCCAGTCGAAGCAAAACGCTTAGAGACACAGTATAGTTTTACCTCCTTCATCTTTATTCTGGGCCTGAGAGGGAGACAGAATGATCACCCATGCGCACAGAGACATGAGGTCACAGTCTTCTCTGGAAGATCAGATTCTTCATTAACTATATAGTCATTTTACAGGGAGGAGCATGAATGAGATCTGTCTGAACTTCAGTACAGCATTTGATAAGGTTCCTCGTGGTAGACTGGTTACCAAGATTAGATCACTTGGAATACAGGAAGAACTGGCCATTTGGATACAGAACTGGCTTGAAGGTAGAAGACAGAGGGTGGTGGAGACTGGAGACCTGTATCTAGTGATGTTGGATGTGAACGTAGGAGGTATAGTGAGTAAGTTTGCAGATGACACCAAAATTGGAGGTGTAGTGGACAGTGAAGCAGGATACCTCAGAGTACAACGGGATCTTGATCAGATGGATCAATGGGTTGAGGAGTGGCAGATGGAGTTTAATTTAGATAAATGCGAGATGCTGCATTTTGAAAAGGCAAATCAGGATAGGACTTATACACTTAATGGTGAGGTCCAGGAGAGTGTTGCTGAATAAAGAGACCTTGGAGTGCAAGTTCATAGCTCCTTGAAAGTGGAATTGCAGGTAGGTAGGATAGTGAAGAAGCCGTTTGATATGCTTTCCTTTATTGGTCAGAGTGTTGAGTACAGGGGTTGGGAGGTTATATTGTGGCTGTACGGGACATTGGTTCGGCCACTTTTGGAATAGGGTGTGCAATTCTGGTCTCTATCCAATGGGAATGATGATGTGAAACTAGAAAGGGTTCAGAAAAGATTTACAAGGTTGTTGCCAGGATTGGAGGATTTGAGCTATAGGAGGAGGTTGAATAAGGCTGGGCTGTTTTCCCTGAAGCGTCGGAGGCTGAGAGGGAACTTTGTAATGGTTTATAAAATCATGAGTAGTTTGGATAAGGTAATAGACAAGGTCTTTTCCCTGAGTTGGGGGAGTCCAGAACCAGAGGGCGTAGGTTTATGGTGAGAGGGGAAAGATATAAAAGAGACCTAAGGGGCATCTTATTCATGCAGAGAGTGGTATGGAATGAGCTGCTAGAGGAAGTGGTGGAGGCTGGTACAATTATAACATTTAAAAGGTTTTTGGATGGCATATGAATAGGAAGGGTATAGAGGGATATGGGTGAAATGCTGGCAAATGGGACGAGGTTAGTTTAGAATATGTAGGAGAAAGTGAGGTCTGCAGATGCTGGAGATCAGAGCTGAAAATGTGTTGCTGGAAAAGCGCAGCAGGTCAGGCAGCATCCAGGGAACAGGAGAATCGACGTTTCGGGCATAAGCCCTTCTTCAGGAATGAGGAAAGTTTGTCCAGCAGGCTAAGATAAAAGGTAGGGAGGAGCGTCGGAAATGTGATAGGTGGAAAGAGGTCAAGGTGAGGGTGATAGGTCAGACTGGGGTGGGGGCGGAGAGGTCGGGAAGAAGATTGCAGGTTAGGAAGGCGGTGCTGAATTCGATGGATTAGACTGAGACAAGGTGGGGGGAGGGGAAATGAGGAAACTGGTGAAATCCGAGTTCATCCCTTGTGGTTGGAGGGTTCCTAGGTGGAAGATGAGGCGCTCTTCCTCCAACCGTCGTTTTGTTGTGGTCTGGCGATGGAGGAGTCCAAAGACTCCTGCATATCCTTGGTGGAGTGGGAGGGGGAATTGAAATGTTGAACCACAGGGTGGTTGGGTTGGTTGGTCCAGGTGTCCCAGAGGTGTTCTCTGAAACGCTCCGCAAGTAGCCGGCCTGTCTCCCCAATATAGAGGAGGCCACATCGGGTGCAGAGGATGCAATAGATGATGTGTGTGGAGGTGCAGGTGAATCTGTGGCGGATATGCAACTTCCATATCCGCCACAGATTCACCTGCACCTCCACACATATCATCTATTGCATCCTCTGCACCCGATGTGGCCTCCTCTATATTGGGGAGACAGGCCGGCTACTTGCGGAGCGTTTCAGAGAACACCTCTGGGACACCCGGACCAACCAACCCAACCACCCTGTGGCTCAACATTTCAATTCCCCCTCCCACTCCACCAAGGATATGCAGGTCTTTGGACTCCTCCATCGCCAGACCACAACAAAACGACGGTTGGAGGAAGAGCGCCTCATCTTCCGCCTAGGAACCCTCCAACCACAAGGGATGAACTCGGATTTCACCAGTTTCCTCATTTCCCCTCCTCCCACCTTGTCTCAGTCTAATCCATCGAATTCAGCACCGCCTTCCTAACCTGCAATCTTCTTCCCGACCTCTCCGCCCCCACCCCAGTCTGACCTATCACCCTCACCTTGACCTCTTTCCACCTATCACATTTCCGACGCTCCTCCCTACCTTTTATCTTAGCCTGCTGGGCAAACTTTCCTCATTCCTGAAGAAGGGCTTATGCCCGAAACGTCGATTCTCCTGTTCCCTGGATGCTGCCTGACCTGCTGCGCTTTTCCAGCAACACATTTTCAGCTCAGTTTCGAATATGTAGTCAGCATTGACCAGTTGGACTGAAGGATCTGTTTCCGTGCTGTACGTCTCTGACTTTGTGATACTGAGACAGTATGCCCCTCGGGCTCATAATCGTAAAATGGCCTGGTAACATCTATGCTGCTACAAGAAGAAGAATGACTTTTTGTGCTACCACAAAGTAATTTGCATGGCATTGTGAATCAGTGCCTTTGAGATGAACAAGCCCTTTTTATTCCGGAACATGGGGATAACCAGATTATTCATAGAACAGAGGGATCATAAGAATGGTCCAGTTTCAATTATAGTTTATTTTGAAAGTTACTGTAATGTAAGATCACATTTGAGATTCATTTATTTATCAATTTATTCATTTACTGGTCAAGTGTTTAGAGTCATACAGTCACAGTGATGTACAGCACAGAAACAGACCCTTCAGTCCAACTCGTCATGCTGACCAGATGCCCTAAATTAATCTAATTCCATTTGCCAGCACTTGACAGCATGTATCCTTCTAAACCCTTCCTCTTCATATACCCATCCAGATGCCTTTGAAACAATATAATTGTACTGGCCTCCACAACTTCCTCCAGCAGCTCATTCCATAGATGCATCATCCTCTGCGTGAAAATGTTGCCCTTTACATCCCTTTTAAATCTTTCCCCTCTCACCCTAAACTTATGCCATGTAGTTCTGGACTCCCCCATCCAGGGAAAAGATCTTGTCTATTTACCCAATCAATGCCCCTCATAATTTTATCAAGCTCTACAAGGTCACCCGTCCGCCTCTGACGCTCCAGCCTAATCAGCGTCTCCCTATATGTCAACCCTGGCAACATCCTTGTAAATCTTTTCTGAACCCTTTCAAATTTCACAACATCTTTTCCATAGGAGGGAGACCAGAATTGCACACACTCTTCCTAACCAATGTCCTGTACAGCTGCAATGACTTCCCAACTCCTGTACTCAGTCCTCTGACCAATAAAGGAAAGCATACCAAATGTCATCTTCTCTATCCTATCTACCTGCAATTCCTCTTTCAAGGAGCTATGAACTTGCACTCCAAGGTCTCTTTGTTCAGCAACACGTCCCAGGACCTCACCATTAAGTGCATAATTCCTACCCTGATTTGCCTTTCCAAAATGCAGCATCTCGCATTTATCTCAATTAAACTCCCATCTGCCACTCCTCAGCCCATTGATCCATCTGATTAAGATCCCATTGTACTCTGAGGTAACCTTCTTCGCTGTCCACTCCACCTCCAATTTTGGTGTCATCTGCAAACTTACTATACCTCCTATGCTCACACCCAAATCACTTATATAAATGATGAAAAGCAGCACTTTTTCCAAATTTTTTGCATCCGTTTTTCATTTTAAATAACCGTTAAATGAATTGTGATGTTTTACTTATAGATTTTTCAATCTTCGTCACTAGTATTAATTTATTTGTTTTTTGGTCTTAGTGACCACAAAATCTTTAATATAGCATCAGCCCTGTTGATTATGCAATATTTGTTATTCCATTGCCAGTAAACTGTGGAGGTCACTGCAGTCCTGTTTTCTTTTCATCCAATTACTTTCAGGGATCTGTTGTTGATGCAGTCTGCTGCATGCAAGCGCACCTCCTGGGTGACTGGGACCTGGCTTGTCAAGACTGCCATTTATGTCCATTTTGAAGAGGCCATTCAGACAGAGGTGTCAGACTTGCTTTACTGTCTGGATTCTATTGGTATGGGGAGTCCTAGATTGCACAACCACCTTGAGGGCAAGTAAGGATGCACAGTAAATGTTGGTGATGCTCTCATCCCATTAACAAATCAAAAAAGGATTGAGGCTTCCTCAGGTCAGCCTAGATTATTTGTCTTTGAGAAGGGATTCCACTCCCTTGAAATTCATTTTATAAATGTCTGCTGGGCGTTTATTATCTGTGTCTGCAATGTATCCTAGAAACTGCGGTGATGATTCACTTCTTCCTTCTGTACCAGTCACATCTTCCACAGGTATTCCTGCCTCTAGAAAGAGAGTAGGTAGCTTCCTGGAGATTAAACTTACTCTCAGAACCCATGTAATGACTTGTGTAAGAATTTCTGTTACTGATGCAATGGAGTGGTATAGCGATTGCTCACGTGACCACAAGGGCAAACATAGAAAAATGTATTGGTTGTGATTTTGGTTTTCTCACTAGAGTGGGGTGCTCTTCTACATGACCCACCTCCAGAGTCCTGGGTTACTTTGCCTCCAATTCCTTTTGTAAACCTGCTGTAATGAAGGGTTTCACAATTTGGTACACAAATAACGTCATGAAAGATGTATTTCATGTTAGAGGCAGATGGATAGAGGAAAGGGAAGACCTTTAGGACAGAAATAAGGAGAAACTTCTTCAGCCACAGAGTGATGAATCTATGGAATTCATTGCCATAGAAGACTGTGAAGGCCAAGTCATTGAGTGTATTTAAGATGGGGATAGATAGTTTCTTGGTTGTCAAGCAGATCAAAGGTTACAGGGAGAAAGTGGGAGAATAGAGCTGAGAAACTTATCAGCCATGATTGAATGGTGGAGCAGACTTGATGAGCCGAATGGCTTAACTTCTGCTCCTATTCTTCAAAGGTCTTATGGTCTTAAGTCAGTTCTGATATGTCTGTTTTTTAAAGGTGTGAAACTCGAATCAGAATTATGACCTAAATACATCAGTTTGTAAGATGTTGACTGCAGTTGAGTGCCTAGCAGAACTCGTGTAGTTTTATTGGATAAATTGTTTATCCATCTGGGCAAATGATGGACACAGTAAACTTATTAAAGCCATTAGTTTCGTTTTGAGTGTTCTGAAGTTTTAGTCCAGAAGAACCTAGTGTACAGGTTAGACAGTAGGTTAGTTTGTCCTCAAATCATTTCAGGGCAACTAGTTACCTCAAGTGATTTCCAGTCCGGAGCTTCCAAATGAGAAAAATTTGAATAAAATTTCAAGTTTTTGGTACAGAGAAAGTTTAGATTATCAGAATTAAGAGAGGTTCATGCCAGCAAACTATAAGAAATCGTAAAGTTGTCTCCGCAACTAAGAAAGAGAACTAGGGAAGATCAGTTAAGATGTAAGAACATAAGAACTAGGGGCAGGAGTAGGCCATCCACCCCTTCGAGCCTGCTCCACCATTCAATATAATCATGGCTAATCTTTTCATGGACTCAGCTCCATTTACCTGCGATTTCACCATATCCCTTAATTCTTTTATTTTTCAAAAAGTATCTACCTTAGCTTTAAAAATGATTACTGCAGTTGTGTCAACTACTTCCCTGGGCAAGGATTTCCATAGATTAACACCCCACTGGGTGAAGAAGTTCCTACTCAGTTCAGTTGTAAACCTGTTTCCTCTAATCTTGAGGCCATGCCCTCTTGTCCTAATCTCACCTACCAGTTGAAACATCCTATCTATTTCTATTTTATCAATTCTCTTCATGATTTTATATGTTTCTGTAAGATCCCCCTCAATCTTCTAAATTCCAATGAATATTATCCCAATCTACTTAGCCTCTCCTCATCAACCAACCATCTCACCTCCGGAATGAACCTCGTGAACCTCCTCTGCACCCCCTCCACTGCCAGTCCATCCTTTCTTAAGTAAGGAGACCAAATCTGCAAGTAGTACTCCAGGTGTGACCTCACTACCACCTTGTATGGCTGTAACATAACCTCTCTGCTTATAAACTCAACGCCTTTAGCAATGAAGGACAAAATTCCATTTGCTTTCCTAATCACTTGTATCTGTAGACCAACTTTCTGCGATTCATGCATAAGGACACCCAGGTCCCTCTGCAAATCAGCATGCTGTAACTTTTAGCCATTCAAGTAATAATCTATTTTGCTGTTACTGTTACCAAAATGTATGACTTCACATTTATTAATATTGTATTCTATCTGCCAGACCTTTGCCCACTCACTCAATGTATCTATGTTCCTCTGCAAAGTTTCACAGACCTCTGCACACTTTGCCATGCCACTTGCCTTAGTGTCATCTGCAAATTTTGATACCGTACAGGTGGTCCCCAACTCCAGATCATCTATATAAATTGTAAATAATTGTGGTCTCAACACCGATACCTGAGGCACACCACTAGTCACTGAATGCCAGCCAGAATAACACTCCTTTATCCCCACTCTTTGCTTCCTGTCAGTCAACCAATCCTCTATCTACACTAATACTCTACTCCTAACACCATGCATTCTTATGAAACAGCCTCATGTGTGGCCTTTTGGAAATCTAGGTACACATATCTTCTGGGTCTCCATTGTCCACCTTCCTTAAAATGCCTTCATAGAATTCAAAAAGATTTGTGAAGTATGACCTGCCCTTAATGCGCCCATGCTGCGTCTGTACAATGGGACAGTTTCTTTTGAGATGTCCCGCTATTTCTTTCTTGATAATAGACTCAAGCATCTTCCCCAACACAGGGGTTAAGCTCACTGGCCTATAATTCCCTATCCTTTGTTTACTTCCCTTTTTAAACAGTGGCGTAACATTTGCTGTTTTCCAGTCTGCTGGTACTGCCCCAAAATTCAGCGAATTTTGGAAAATTACCACCAGTGCACTTGCTATTTCTCCCACCATCTCTTTTAGTACCCTGGGATCCCTTCCACCAGGGCCAGGAAACTTGTCTATCCTTAGCTCCATTAGCTTGCCCAACACTAATTCTTCCATAATAGTAATTGTTTCCAGGTCCTCACCTACCTTCATCTCTTTGTTACTTACTGGCATGTTATTAGTATTCTCCACTGTGAAGACCGATGCTAAGTACCTGTTCAATGCCTCAGCCATTTCATCCTATTCCATATCTGCCCCTTCTCATCCTCTAAAGGACCAACATTTAATTTAGCCACTGATCTTCATTTTATATTTTTATAGAAACTTTGACTATCTGTCTTTATATTCCGTGCTAGTTTTTTCTCATACTCTATCTTATTTTTCTTTATGGCTCTTTTTGTGGCTTTCTGTTGACCTTTAAAGTTTACCCAATCTTCTAGATTCCTGCTATTTTTGGCCATTTTGTATGCCTTCTCTTTCACTTTGATAGCCTGCCTCATTTCCTTAGACACTTATGGCAGATTGCCTCTCCTCTTACAATCCTTCCTTCTCACTGGAATATACTTTTGCTGAGCACTTTGAAAAAATTCTTTGAAGGTCCTTCATTATTCGTCAGTGATATAGAAGTGGGATTGGGTGTCTCGTGGATAGTGTTGAGAACAAGTTTCAACTTGTAGAATCTATCAAGCCAGATTTAGTTCTGGGACCTGACCTGTCCAGCATTACCATCAGCTGGGATCATAACAGCATCCATGTTACTTCTCTCTTTGCCAGGTTCTGTCCTGATGCGCAAATGTAGAGAGTGCAGAGGAGTCCTGTGATGGTACAAGCTCAAAGCTGATCCTTCTGTTAAGAAATCTTTGGCTGCCTCTTCTGTTAGCCTTGAGGCATCTGCAGAGACAATGGAAATGAATTAGAACTGGTGTGTGAAGGGGCCAAAATCATGACATTTTGTGAGTGGTGAAAATGGTTGAACATGAATGAGAGGTATTGCCAAAATGACTGTGATACATAATACTGTCACCAGGTATGTCACTCCATCCCCCATGCCTATGAGCGATGTGACCTGTCTTTGCTGAGAACCTTCGTCTGCAACAAGCCATGACAGGGCAACTCTTGGTATATGCATTCTTTCAGTAATGAGAGAAATCTCAAATCTGAGTGCGAAGTAGATCCTGAAAATGGGATCAAGCAGTGCAAAGGTAGCTGAAACAAATGGGATCCTGACCTGGTACCAGCAGCCACCATTATCTTGCCCCTCCCCCACCCACCCCACTCCTTGAAAAAAAAACAATAGCTTAAGAATAGATGCAGGGACAGGCTATTCAGCCTTTTATGCTTTTCACCATTTGATAAGATCATGTCTCATTTGATTTATGGCTTCAACCCTACTTTCCTATGTACTCCTATACCCTAAGACTCTTAAGTTGATAAGGGATTTAGTTTAACTTCAAATTTCAGTGGCCCTACCTACACTGTTCTGAAAGAGAATCCCACAATTATTCTGAGGAAGAGAATTTCTCATTGTTTTTACTGGACGCCTCCTTATTTTTAAACTGGCTTCCCTTGTTCTAGCTCCTTACGTAAGGAAAGAATCCTTGTAACATTCACCCTGTCAAATTCTCTCAGGGCTGACCTGTTTTAAGAGGAAATTCCATTCCGTGTTGAGTGAGCAGAGCCTTAGTGTGGAGGAGGTTGGTTTAAAATAAATTGTAAGAGAGATTAGATTCCCTACAGCATGGAAACAGGCCCTTTCGCCCAACAAGTCCACACTGATAACCACCCCCAGACCCATTCCCCTACCCTATATTTACCCCTGACTAATGAACCTAACACTATGGCCAATTTAGCACAGCTAATTCACCTGACCTGCACATCTTTAGATTGTGGGAGGAAACCGGAGGAAACTCATGCAGACATGGGGAGAATGTGCAAACTCCACACAGACAGTTGCCCGAGACTGGAATTGAACCTGGGTCCCTGGTGCTGTGAGGCAGCAGTGCGAACCATTGAGCTACCATGCCGCTCTTTAGGGAAGGAACAATATTTTTTGTAAATCCATGTTTGTATTTTTGAGCCAACATGAGTAATGCCTCTGATTGCAACCATAGTGCTTGAGGTGTCAGTTCTACACTAAATATAAGTCTGTTTGGGTTGCGTTTTGGATGTTTTGGTTTTAGGAATATATAAATGAATGAGTTTGGCTTGTATGTTGTAATATAAGAAAAAGTGCTGAAAAATTCAAGTTCAGTGATCACCCAACTTTGAATCTTCATTATTTTGTATTTTAAATCAAGTAACTGTCATCAGTTTTCTTTTATGGTGCAAAAATGTGATTTGTAATGGGTGCTGTGAAACAAATCTCAAGCAAGTCCTACAATTAGTATGTGTGCTGAGAATTCATAATAGATGGAGGAACTTATGAAGTTTCAAATACTGACACAAGAATATTTCCTTTATTCTTCACTGTATTTAACTGTCTTTTGTGGTAAAGACGGGAGAGTGGAAAGGGAGATTTCACTGTTCTAATATATGGCGAATACGTTTGCAGATGGCATCAAATTTCACCTATTTTACGACTCTGAGCAGTTGTGTGTGTGCAGAGTGGAAGCTATTTTAATATAAATGGTTTACATGCTGCTTGGATTAAATGAGCCAGAAATTTTTGCCTTGCTTATAATATAAAAGGTCAAGGTGCTGGTTGCAGGAGTATAGCAGGCTTTAATGGTAATATCTGAGGCCAGCCTGAACTGTATTTTTTAAAAGTTTGCATTTATGCAATATCTTTCATGAATTCAGGTTGTTCCAAAGTTTCTTACAGCCAATTTGGTACGTTTTTGAAGTCTAGTTGCTGTAGAAAGTGCAGCAATAATTTTTTTGTAAAGCAAACTCCCCTAAGCAATGATGTGATAATGACCAGATGATATAACTTCATGATGCTGACCAAGGGCTCCATATTGACCAGGACAGTGGAAATGCCACTTCTGTTTAAAATAGTGCCATGGTATCTTTTACAACTAGTCCTCAATTAAAGTTGTGGTCATGTTCCTGAAAATTGTGACTTAAAGGTTAAACAACTTTGATTCACTTAATGTTAAAGACTGCAATTGGTTCCTTTGGACATTGTTTCTTCCAAGTGATAAATGTACAAGTTAAACAGTTACAGAGGAACCTCGATTATCTGAAGGACATGGGCAGGGAATATTTCCTTTCAGTTAATCCGATATTCGGGTAATTGAATGCCAGATAATCAGGGTTCTTCTTTGTATTGTATGTGTGCAGCACTGCTAATTCCCAACTGTAATAACTTACAAACTAAAATGTATTACTTAAATATTGAGGTGCATTTAAAAGAAACTCACCATGCAGTACTTCAATTTCGATTGACCATCCTTCATTTAGTGGCAGGAGTTGGTTGGTTCAGGTATCTGCTGAGATCTGTCTATATTTTAATGTGAAGAGACTACTTGCATTGACCAGCTTGTATTAAATGGAAACCAGTGTCTTGTGAGTTCCAACCATGTGAAACCTGGAGCAATAGCAGCAATCAAGATCAGAACAGTGGACCCTAGGGCAAGGGAAGAAGTGAGTGTGGGAGAGAGTGGAAGAATTGGAGCAAGGTCATGTAACTATGCAGGCCTCAGAAAAGGACATTTGTGGCAAATAACGTTTAAATTAAACTGACTGTACTAAATATTTACAGTGACAGTTAACAATGTTAAACAAAACATTATTAAATAAGTCAATGTTAAACGTGTACTTAATGTATTGAAAAAGAAAACTACAAGATAATCTAACATCTTGTTTTGCTAATTACAGGTGAGAAGTTTATTTTTTCCCCAACCACACTATATGATTCAGAGGTAGAATTCCAAATGATTCAACAGTTTAAACCAAGTTAACTGTAAGCAAGCACAATTTTAAAGTAACTGAATTTAAAAAAAAACCCCAAAGAACCGTGAATGCTGGAAATCAGAAACAAAGATCGAAACTGCTGGGAAAATTCAGCAGATTTAGCAGCATCAGTGGAGAGAAAGCAAAGTTAATTTTTGGGTCCTGAGACCCTTCGTAACTGGTTTGGAAGCTGATAAGGAAGAAAATGAAAAACAGCATTACTGCATCTTTACTTTTCTATATATATTACTGCTGAGGTGCTTGCCTCTGCAATTGAAAATAAATCAAGTAGTCTGGTGTGGAAGTGATGCCTGCTTTTCATCTGTATATGGTAATTTCACTTGAGATGGAATGAATGTTGGTAATGAGAGGGAAGTAAATGGAGAGTAAAAGCATGTTTAGGAGCAATGATAAATCTGTAGGCCTGAATTCAAGTTTAGTGGAAACTAAATGGTTCCAAGTTGATTTTTTTTTGAAGATCTTTTTCCTATTGTCATTGAGTATTATTGAAATATTACTCTGTTAAGTTAAGTTTCTTATGATACGTATCTGAGAATTTTATCTAATAAAATCACAGATTTACTGAGAAGAATTATTCGCTACCTACCATATTTCTCTAAAAGTAACCCACCACGGTTTGTACTGCCTTCCTAAATTACCCTTTTGGTCTGCCATGCTTTGTGAACTATCGAGTTCACTGCACACAGTGCATTGCTGGTTGCTGCTAAGCCTTCAGCTTTTGATCAGTGAGGTGTAAAGTTCTCAATGGCTGTCCTGCGCTGTTTACTGAATGTATTTCTTTGCTGTAACTAATACAGTACATTTTTGGAATTTCATCTTAATCTTGTGTTGGATATGAAAATTCTTTATGTTAACCGCTGTTATGGATCTATTTTTATTTCTAAATAGCTCCCATTTACAATCTTCATACGTGCTGACCATTTACTAGCTGTATTGCTCAATCATCTTTTTGTTGTATCAAAATGACAAGAATCAGTACTGGGGCTTAACTATTTCCAATGTATATGAATGACTTGAATCAAGAGACAGATGATCTTGTTGCCAAATACAAATATAAAAGTAAAATCAAGTTGTGAGAAAGATATAAAGTCTGCAAAGGGATATACTGTACATAGGTTGTGAGTTATCCTAAAGTCACTTTCTCTATGATGAATGTATCAATGTTTTGATTTGAAATGTTCCTCCTACTGGCCACATTAATCATCGCATGTGGTTTTGTTGTCAAGTCCTATAAATCACTGCAAACTGTTCTTTAGTGCTGGTTCACCTTGCATTTCTGCATGATAGTTGCTTCATGTACAAGAAATACAGCATTGCAGTGAGTCCGAGAAGATTCACTAGTCTGATGCAAGGTATCGAGGAACTGTCTTATGAGGAGAGGTTGAATAGATTGGTCCATACTCATTGAAATATAGAAAATTGACAGGTGATCTTATTGAAATACAAAAGATTCTTAGAGGATATGACACAGTAGATGTTGAAAGTTTGTTTCCCTTCTGGGAGAGTCTAGGTCCAGAGGGCATAATCTTAGAATAAGGGCATATACATATAAGACAATTGAGGAAGAATGTTTTTTTTCTGAGGGTTATTAACTTGGGGAATTCTTTACCACAGAGGGCGTTTAGGGGTTGGTCATTATGTATATTCCAAACTGAGACAATAGGGGACTCCACAGTTATGGAGAAAAGGCAGAAAAGTGGAATTGAGGATTCAAATTCCATATCACGTCTTTTACTCCTCCAACTTCTATGTAGCTGGAAGTAGTGCTGCGGACCTGGCCTGTCCGTACTGATTGGAGGAACTGTCACCTTCACCAGTGTTCAGATCAGAATACCTGCTGCAGTGTAAGATGTAATCCAGGAGCTCCTGCCAGATCTTCCTTTATTGCTTGGTGGTCATTCATTCCCTCTCTACCTGCACTTTATTAATGTGTGAAGTGATTCTATCCAGAAGCATGAAATCCACAAAACTCTCAACCTTGCAAATGCGTGTCATGATGTGGTGTTGGACAGGGATGGAAAAAGTCAGAAGTCACACAACAAAAGATGTGACTTTAGGATAACTCGCAACAAAAGCTCCAAAAGCTTTTGATTTCAAATAAACCTATTTGACTGTAATCTGGTATTGAGTGACTTCTGAGTTTGCAAATGCACAGCGGGGACTCAACTTGCCAGCCCAAGCTTTGAAATCCAAAGCTCATATTGTTCTTACTGGCAACATTTCTTAAATGTATAGTCATTCAGGACTTTCTAGATGCATTCAAGTGCATTCCACAGGGCTGAAACGCTCGGCCATATCTTGCTTCATAGTTTATTAACCAGAAAGACTTGACCAGCTACTCACCAATCAGTTGATTTTGACATCATTATCAGCTGGTTTGCAGTTGTTTTAGTTATTGTTGATTTCACTGGAGGCTCTCTTATTCTGTTTAATTCCTGAGCTACAGTGTTCAGCTATTGCTCAGATTTGCTGCTGTTCTGGTGAAGAAGTGAGGACTGTGGATGCTGGAGAGTCAGAGAGAGATGTACAGCACAGAACAGACCTTTCGGTCCACCCATCCATGCCGACCAGATATCCTAAATTAATCCAGTCCAATTTGCCAGCATTTGGCCGATACCCTTCAAAGTCCTTCCTCTTCAAAAAACCATCCAGATGTCTTTTAAATGTTGTAATTGTTCCAGCCTTCACCACTTCGCCTGGCAGCTCATTCCAAACATGTACCACCCTCTGCATGAAAAAGTTTGCCCCTTAGGTCCCTTTTAAATCTTTCCCTTCTCACCCTAAACCTATATCCACTGGTTCTGGACTCTCCCACCGCAGGGAAAAGACCTTGTCTATTTACCGTATCCATGCCCCTCATGATTTTATAAACCTCTATAAGGTCAACCCTCACCCTCCAATACTCCAGGGAAAACAGCCCCAGACTATTTAGCCTCTCCTCATAGGTCAAATCCTCCAACCCTGGTAACATCCTTGTAAATCTTTTCGAAACCCTTTCAAGTTTCACAATATCCTTCCTATAGCAGGGAGACCAGAATTGCACACAATATTCCCAAAGTGACCTAGACAATGTCCTGTACAGCTGCAACGTGACCTCCCAGACTTCTACACTCAATGCTCTGACCAATAAAGGAAAGCATACTAAATGTCTTCTTCACAACCCAACTACCTGAGACTCTAAAGGAACAATGAACCTGCACTCCAAGGTCTCTTTGTTCAGCAATACTCCCTAGAACCTTACAATTAAGTGTATAAGTCCTGCTCTGATGTGCCTTTCCAAAATGCAGCACCTCCCATTTATCTAAATTAAACTCCATCTAAATTAAACTCCAACCTGTTGGCCCATCTGATCAAGATCCTGTTGAACTCTCAGGGAACCTTTTTTTGCAGTTGACTACACCTCCAATTTTGGTGTCATCTGCAAACTGTTGGACTTTGGCTCAATCTACCAGCTTACTCTCCTCTATGTGTGAGCCGAGTCCTGTGTGTTCTTTCAATGAAGCAATAGGAGAAGATATTCGGTCTCAAACTCTTAGTTTATTTTAGCAGTAAGTGGATAAAGTATTCAGAGCTCTGGGTCTAGGTCTTCCCGTCCCTGACAAATAGCAAAGTGTGTCAGTTCGCGAAGTCCGACGCATTCCTGTCCCTGACCCAGTCTTTTATGTAGTACAGAACATCATCCAATCACTGAGGTGGGATTGTCTTCTGATTGGGTGTTGATCTGACTCCATTCTCTGCCTTCTCGGGTTCCCGGATGTCTAACCCCATGTGACCTCCTCTTGCCTGTGAAACAGTCTCCACGTGATCTCCTCTTGCGCGCGAAACAGTCTAGCACATTCTGATCTGCGTTAATGGTTTTTTTCTATTACAAGTCCCCCTTTTGGTCTCATGAAAATGAGACCAACAAACCAGTTTTATACATTACATTCGCTCTCCGATGCATAGTCTTCTCTTCCTGCCAGATCCATAGTTTCCGTCTCCATCTGTAACATCTGGTAGGGCGGGGGAGCCTTCCCTTCAATTGCTGTGATGATAACCCTGTTTAACAGAGATCTAATACAGGGGATACAACAACATCCACACAACACTAATGCAGTCATCATACCAACAAGGGGCATAAATACAGACACAATCAATCCTTTCCATTTCCCAAACCATGAGTCGAAAATGCCTCCTAGAGGGTTATCAATACCTGAATGTTCATGCATTTCTTCAGGAAAGGTTCTTAGTCCTTCCAGCGGTCTGGTTACCGAGCCATCAGGTGCTGTATTGTTGGGGATGAACGTACAACATTGATCTCCGAACATAGAGCACACTCCCCCCTTTTCTGCTAACAACATATCTAAGGCCATTCTATTTTGTACTGTCATCAATGAGGTCGCTACCAGTTGTTCAGAGAGTCCCACCACCGCATCTCTAGTTCTGTTGGCTAGCCTGAGTACATTGTAATGTACATAGTTAATTCGGTCGATGTTTTTATTCAGCGTGACTGGGAATAGAACACCGATAATTGGGAGATTCTCAAATCCTGCTGCTACCTGGTCTGCCAATTTATATTCTTCAGGTACACCGTGGGGAACACCTATTGCATCCATGTAAGTGGTTGAGCCAGAAGTGACATCAAACAAATCCCTGCGTTTTCGTGCATGCGGATTTATTCCCTGTTGTCGTTCTCCTAAGAGGAATAAGGGTAACCCTAGCCTGACCATTGCACAGGTTCCAGACCAATCTGGAGGTAGACTAACATGCAGTGTTCTATCTCCACAGTACCAAAAAAGATCAGCTCTGGCCCAAACCATTGTGCTAGCACTCTGCCAGCCAGTTACATCAATTGTTCCTGACACCAGTCAGCGGGCATGTCTCCCAAGATTGTATTAGAACTTCGAGCAAAACAAGTGTAATTGTTGGCCCTTGGGGTAAACACTGGAGGTAACGTGGAATTCTTTACAGGAGGGAAAATAGCACTTAGTGGTACAATTTGGAGGGTCCGCCTGCATGGTGAGTGCCATCATGCAGTGAAATCCTGCTGGGTTTATATTAGGGAACAATGGGGCTGGGGTAGTAAATAGGGTTGGCCTGGCCGAGGAACACGCGACGCAATTACTCATATTCATTGAGGTTGCAGTAGCTGTCATCCAGTCCAGCCATAGGTTCTTATCCCCGTACCTGGTGGCTAATTTAATAATGTCCCTTCTCGTGAGGTTGTTGTAGTCTATTACCACAACTCCTGAACTTGGTTCTACCACCATACTTGTTGTGTTTTCGGTTTGTGGCTGGTTCGTAGGAAGGTCCACTAAGGTTACCTTCACTAGTCCCATGGTATCCACTCCTGATTGATCTACACCTATTACAAAATAAAAACTTCTGTCATAAATCCCACAGTAAATCTGTACCTCTTTCGGACCAGGGTTAATGTCGAATCTTGTCAGGGTTAACAAGAGTGGATTTTTTAGCTCTGAGGAATGATCGAGTTGCCCCTTAGTCAGGCTCACATGGTCTCGAACTTTCCATCTATTATCCAAGGGTGACGACTTCTTGGGTGTCCATCGTAACCCAGTCCATGTTAATACATGATCCCAAGACAGGCATGGGTCATAGTAAATGGCGTAGATGCAAAGATCTACATCATACCCCCTCCAGCTCCCGGTATCTTGGCCACAGTCAATTACTTTGCATAAGTCAAACTGGTATGTTGTACCACGCTTTTTATCATGTCTGATGTGTACCCGACTCCCTGCCTCCCTTAAACATTTGTCGGCCTCTTGTCCTGTTGATCTTTTGTTCCTGGGACTTTCTCCCTCACCTGTGTTTGTCCCTCATGGTTGATACCCTTATTAACAGCAGCATAACACTTATACATAGCAAAAACTCCCAACCACAACAGCCTAGGGTAGTGTGGGCTCCTTACAGAGATAAACATTATGTCCTTTACACAACTTTCCTATATGTTTTAAACAAAATCTTCTTGTGTTCCGGTCCTGTCCTCACTTATGCTCTCCAGAAAAATCTTTCCTTGGAGATCTTTAGAACCTCTCCCCCTTTTTCCAGGACCCTCTTCCTGCAAAAGTTAAAAGTATAAGACCCTTCTACTCTTTTTCTGTTCTTATTTGTTCTAGAGTTCTCGTTGGCGGTTCCGTGGCTGCACACTGGCTCCAGTGGTGCCAGCTTTCTCCTGTAGTCTGACCGCATGAGATGTCCTCTCCACACCTTGTAAGGTCCTATCCATCTTGGCTCTGACCACTTCCGTTTGATCACCTTCAGCAGGACCCAGTCTGTGGTAGATGGCGCCTGGCTCTGTAGGTCCCCCTTTGCCGATCCAACCTGTTTGGAGAAAGCTGACACCAAAGCTGTTAGTTGGTCATAGTAAAGTTTGTACCTTAGAGAGGCTCCTCCTCCCTCTAACATCTGTATTCCAGCTCCCGGTCCCGGGAGCTGCTGCCCTGTTGTTAGCTTGTACGGTGTGAACCCTGTGATAGAATTTACTGAGCTTCTAATGGACATTAAAGCTAAGGGTAGGGCATCCACCCAGCTTAACTTTGTTCGTGCACACACTTTTCCTATTTTTCCTTTTATGGACTGATTCATTCTTTCCACTTTTCCCTGTGACTGAGGATGGTACACTGTTCCAAATGCATGTTTCAGTCCTAAAGCTACTTCAACTTCTTGCAGGTCTTTGTTCTTGAAATGTGTGCCATTATCTGACCTGACTCTCTTTGGAAACCCATGCATTGGAATGTATTGGTTTATCAAGAATTTGATCACTGTTTTTGCGTCTTCCTTTTTCGCAGGTATCGCTTCTGGCCAACCAGTGTATGCATCCACTGCTCCAAAAGGTACCGGTATCCGTTTACTCTCTCTATCATGTCAGTGTAGTCAATCACTATTTCCTGACCTGGCATTCTTGGGAGAGGGAATTTTCCCTCGTGTGGTTTCACTGTTGCTTTTACATTGTATTCTGTACACATTTTACATTCTCTGATGTAATTTTCAATCATTGCTGGCAAGAATGGATGCCACCAATGTGTCAAATACCTCTGCATCTGCGTTTTTCCACAGTGTGTCAACCCATGAGCTTCCTGGAGCATGGAAGCTATCAAACCTGGGGGTAGGACTGGTCTACTGTCCGGTGAGCTTCAAATCCCTTCTGACTCTGTGGCCCCTCTCTCTCTCCATACTGTCAGTTCATGAGGAGAGGCTTTCTGCTGCTCTTTTATTAACACATTTGCATCGCAGGTGGGCAGCAGGTCATACACTGTTCTCTCTGTTTGCATCATTATGTACTGGGGTGCATATCCTGCTGCTTTTTTTGCTGCTAAGTCTGCTTCCTGATTGCCCTTAGCTATTGTTGTATCAGTTTTGTCATGTCCTCTACACTTGACCACTGCCACTTCTGCAGGTTTTATTAGGGCCTCCACTAATCTTTTCACATCTTTTTCATGTTTAATTGGCATTTTTGCTGCTGTTAAGAATCCTGCTTTGATCCATTGACTGAGTTCTACCTGTATAGCCCCTACCATATATGCAGAGTCGGTGTAGATGTTTACTGTTTTTCCCTCTGACCATTCTAACACAGCTATCATTGCCTGTAATTCAGCCAACTGGGCTGATTCTTTGCCTGTCACTTTTCCTGTCAACACTTCCTCAAATCCCTCACTTGTCTGTCGCACCACTGCATAGGCTGCTTTAAGTCCTTCAGTTGGATGTCTGTAACAGCAACCATCTGTGAACAGCACTTCTTCTGGGTCTACTAATGGAATTGCCTGTAAATCTGCCCTAACTTTGACGTCTCTCTGTACCCTTTCCTCACACATGTGTGGTTCTCCTTCTCCCATGTTGTCAGCCATGTTGATTCCTTCGTGTGTGAAAGTTATATGTGGTGCATTCAGGATTTTCTCTAACCTGGTTTGCCGCAGTGATGTCATTGTAAAGGCTGTTGAGTTCACATAGGCCACTATACTGTGTGTCGTCAGTACCATTAGTGAGTGGCCCATGACTATATGTGCTACCTTTTGGAGAATTTTTGCTGTCCCTGCTGCATGTCTTGTACATGGCAGGTGTCTGTCCTCTACTGGGTCAAGGGTAACGCTTACATACATCAGCACCTGCCTGCCTCCTGCTTTTTTCTGAAAAAGAACACCATTTATTGTGTGTGATTTTTCAGAAACATTGAGGAAAAATGGCTCTTTGTAATCCAGGACCGCTAAATCAGCAGCCCGCGTTAGGGCCTGTTTGAGAGAGATGAAACTTTCGTCTGCCTCCATGGTCCACTGCAAATGGGCCGACAAATTTCTCATGCCTTGCTCATTTACCATGGCCCTCAAAGGGAAAGTGAGCTCCCCATATGATGCAACGAATTGTCTGCTGTATCCTGCCAACCCAAGAAATGAGAGCATGTCTTTTACAGTGACTGGTTTGGTATGATGCAGAATGGAGGATCTATGGAATGGAGACACACCTGTTCCTTTAGCGGAAATAACTTTACCCAGAAAAGACACCGTTTGTCTGCAGCATTACAATTTAGCCCGTGAGACTTTGAAACCGACGTTACACAGGTGAATCAGCAACAACTTTGTAGCTGCCAGACAAGAAATATGGTCGGGTGCCACCAGAAGAATGTCATCCCCATACTGAATCAATACCAACTCCTTTGGGAGCGTCAGGTCCTTCAGCTGCTGTTTCAGTACCTGATTAAACACCCCCAGCGACAAGATGAACCCTTGAGGGACCCTTGTGTAATGTAATTGTTGGCCTTTGTAGATGAACGAGAAAATGTCCCTCAAATGATCAGCTAGGGGCAAACAGAAGAACGCGTTGGCCAGATCAATGCACGAGAACCACTTATGGTCAGGGGTCAGCACAGACATCGCAGTGTAAGGGTTTGGAACTGGAACTGTTGGAGTAGAAACTACACGATTGATCCGTCTAAGATCATGCGCCATCCTATATTTACCTGTATTCAGCTTCTCTACAGGTAAGATAGGAGTGTTCCAGGCTGACCGGGAGGGTTCTAGCACCCCTGCTGCTAACAATCCTTCAATTGTGTTGGCAATGCCGGCTTCAGCCTCTGGTTTGTGTGAGTATTGTCTCTGCCAATTCGGAGTGTGGTCTATTAAATCGAATGTGATTGGTGTAACATGTTTGCAGTGACCAACGTCCGTTGGACCTGCTGACCACAAGGTATCTGGTAGAGTGTCCAGCATTGCTGCAGTGTGTGGATGGTCTGTTTTTTCCCTGCCGTGAAACCTTTCAATCTGCCTATGTTCCAGCAGTACCTTGTCAGTTGTCCTGTACATAATTCTGTAGGCTTCCTCTGATGGTGAATATTGTAAACCGGGTAGCTGAGTCCAAACCCAATCAGTTAGCGCCATCAAACGTTTGGACATAGGTCCCAGATCCTTGACCTGATATTTAGCATGCACGGCCAATGTGACATGAGGTATAGCTTCTTCAGACATCTCATACCATTCCAACTGTTCTGCAGTTAGTTCAACAACACCTGCCACACCTTCTTTCCCTATCAGAATACAACTAGAGGAAATATCCCATTGAGTCCCTTCTAGGTGCTGATAGAATGCATGCTGATAGATTTCATTGTCATCTCTATCATAATATAGGGTAACATGGAGGGGATCTGCAGGAGGAGCATAGGGATGCAGCATATGAACCCAGGGTCGCCATTAGTTGTATAAAGACTGTATGCCGTGTTCTGCCTGTTTTCGGGTTCTAGGAGTCCCCAGTATATATCTGCCCACTGCCCTTCTGCCGTTGGTGATGTGTCCGCTGATAGCATCATTTGGGATCCAGAGTGAATCATTGTCATTGTCATGGAGTAGCCATTCGGAAAGGTCACTACCAGTCCGTCTGGTCCGCACAGAACCGAGGCCCCGCATCTCACCAGCAAGTCGCGGCCCATCAGATTGACAGGGCTTGCAGGTGATGAAATATACCGGTGACGGAAGGTCTGTCCAGCCACTCGTGATCAGTGGCGATGTCAAAGGCAGATTTTATGGTTTACCCGAGAACCCTAATAACTGGACGCTGGAGTATGACATGTTTGACCGAGGTATGTCACAAGTGATGGTAGAAAATCTTGCACCTGTGTCAACCAAAAAAGACAGATTCTTGTCCATTACCCTCATTTGCATGTAGGGGTCTGCCATGTCCCTGAATCCTCTGGCCCTGTCGATATTCGTACCCCTGCCCTTCCGGCATAGTTTGGGGTACTGACCTTGCACTGGGGCTGCAGCTGCATTTGGGGCTTGGTAAGGCTGAACAGCCTGTTGAGAAGGAGGCTGACTTGAGTGGACATACTGTCCTCGGATCGATCACTGGCTTCCATGGGATCCCCACAGCATGGGACAATTTCTTCTCCAATGTCCGGGTTGGCCACATTCAAAACAGGTGTTGGGTGGCTGACCTCTGAGTCCTCCGCGGCCCCTTCCTCTACCACGCATTCCTCCTGCTACGCCTATAGGCCTGCCCCAATGGTGGGGGTGGTATGGCATCCAATCAGGTGTTGGGTCTAGACTCGGGAGGTTGTTTTGTGGCAACGGCTGCTGAACCATCTGATTAGTCGTCTTTTGGGAGGCCTTCTTTGTATCATTAGCCTTCCTTCTAGCCTCATCAAGCTGTAACTTCAGCAACTGCACTTGAGCTGACTCGTTGCTCTGTTTATCTTCATCCTGTTTTGTCCTGTGGGGCTTCATGTGATGCGTCAAGTGTTTTTCCCACTTCTGTAGAACAACCTGGGATGTCGGGATTACTCTCCATTGCCTCTTTTACTTCTTTAGGCATCCCTGCCATAACGGCATTTCTAAATAACGTGGTCTGTAGCTGACCCGTCCCTGGATGGCTCCCCGCAGTATCTGTCCACGTGCCCTTACATCTGGCAAAAAGGCAGGCATATCCTCACCCTCCATGTGAAGGTGAGTGAGTGCATCGCTCCCGGTGGAATCAGAAATCTATCCCTCATTACCCTTCCCACACAGGTGGCATGCTGCGTGAACGGGTCTGAATCAGGTAGTAAGGTGGTCCCCGCAGACGCTTCAATCTGCTGTATTTCCCACATACTCAATTGCTTGCCCAACAATGCTCTCCAGTCGCCCATAGCTAACTTGTGGCCTAGTGTATATTGGCAAAATTTAGTCATCCAGGGCCCACCTCCCTCCGTGGGTGGGGGCATTTTATCCAGGATGCAGTTCATGTCAGTAAATGTAAAGGACTGATAAACATCCCCCATATAAGAGCCTCTGTAAATTAATGGCATTTGGTGGTGCTGATACTTTATGGGTTGTCGTAATGTGTCTCTTTGACGCAGATTATATCTTGTTTCAGGTAGGGGCTTCAGTGGAGGGCCGTGTTCCATGTGCATTGTGAGTGAGCCTGTGAAAGTGACGGGGTATGTGTGTGTGTGGGTCATCATCTGTCAAGGATTCTTCGTCCTCAATTTCCGTACCATTTTGAGACTCCTCCTCATCCAATTTCTCTCTGTCTCTTTCTTCCCTCAACTCTCTCCTTCTGTCTGAGAACCCGTCATCTAGTAACTGACCTGAGTCATGTAATCTTCCCCTCTTTTCACTCTCAGCACTATACGGTGTCGAGTGAGAATCTGGCTCTTGCACTGATGAATGTCTCCCCTGTTTTGGCTGTTCTTTGTTTCTGCTGTGCGTCATTATCACCCTGCTTGCATCCTCCGCTTCCTTAACTGTCTGTTCGGCTTCTAGTCTTAGTTTTTCTACTTTTCTGATGCTTTCTTCTACTGCTTCCGCCAGTCTCTCTTTTGCTACTTTGTACTCTCTTGTTCCTACTTCTTGCACATCTAACACCCTTTCTTGAACATACGTGAGTGGCATTTGTGTTACAGGATATGGGGGCGGTGGTTGTATCCCAGGCAGTTTAGGATATAATGGCACGGATGGTCCTGCCTTTTCTGTCTCCTTTGCCAGTTCTGTTTTAGAGGTACCACCTACTCTCTTTTGTAATGTTTCTACTGGTACACAGGCTAATGTCATGTTGTGCAGATGAATCCTCTTCTCTTTTTTTCTCCTCGCCTTCTTTCGTCCACTTTCTTCTAACCAATATTGACCCTTTCTTTCCCTTCATGTGCTCTTCTACTTCTCGTTTAGCTTGCTCTTCTGCTTTTCCTAAAAATAGCAACAATTTCTTCCTCTCCTCATCTTTAGGGACTTTGCCCTGTTTTTGTAATTCTTCCCAAACCTTGTCATATTTCTCCATCATTGTTTTTTGTTTGTTCTTTGCGAACCCACTGACTAGCTGACTTCTGGCTTTACCCCACTGATGTTTTACGGGCAACATTAAGTTGGAAGAACATTCTCTGTATACTTCACACTCTTTATCAAATTCCCCTTCCATTTTATATGTTTTTTTTAATCCTCCTGTCCAGTAGTCAGTTGGTTTGGATGTAATATAACCGAGCAACCAACCCAATCAGAGCCAAATCCGGTGGTCAGTCAGTTTGTATGGAGTACACCCGAGCAACTGACCCTTTCAGTGAGAATTATCAGCAGTTTCGTTGTCACCGTTAGGTTTCCACTGCCGACTCTCTCTCGCTGAGACACCACCGTCTTTGTCTCCAAGACACTGCTGGCTTTTCTGCCACCCTCCGTACGTTCCCCAATATAATTTTAAAACTTACAACACATCAATCATAAACCAAAATTTGTGAGCGTTGCTTTTATGAGATCCTGCTCAATGGACTTTAAACCTCCTCACACTTACGTACCTTGTTGCTTTTATGAGGACTCTAACCCCACGGGACTTTAAACCTGTACGTATCAAACTTTGTTGCTTTTATGGGGACTCTAACCCCACGGGACTTTAAACCCGTACGTATTATATCAATACTTTATCCACTTACTATTACTCGGACACTTGCAGTATAATGACAACAATCAATTTGGTATCTCCAATTGCAGAACTTCAATATAAACAGGTGTCTGCTCACCTGTTTATGCAGCGCCGCTTGTTGTTGTCATCAGATGTCAATTGTCCGTTGTTTCTATTTTTCTCTCTTTTCCGTCACTTCTCCGTCTTTATCACGTCGGGGTCACCAAATTGTTGAACTTTGGCTCAATTTACCAGCTTACTCTCCTCTATGTGTGAGCCGAGTCCTGCGTGTTCTTTCAATGAAGCAATAGGAGAAGATATTCGGTCTCAAACTCTTAGTTTATTTTAGCAGTAAGTGGATAAAGTATACAGCTCTTGGATCTAGGTCTTCCGTCCCTGACAAACAGCAAAGTGTGTCAGTTCACGAAGTCCGACGCATTCCTGTCCCTGACCCAGTCTTTTATGTAGTACAGAACATCATGCAATCACTGAGGTGGGATTGTCTTCTGATTGGGTGTTGATCTGACTCCATTCTCTGCCTTCTCGCGTTCCCGGATGTCTAACCCCATGTGACCTCCTCTTGCCCGCGAAACAGTCTCCACGTGACCTCCTCTTGTGCACGAAACAGTCTAGCACATTCTGATCTGCGTTAACGGTTTTTTTCTATTACAAAACTTACTAACTTATACCTCCTATGTTCATGTCCAAAGCGTTTATATAACTGACGTAAAGCGGTGGACCCAGCACTGATCCTTCTGGCACACCACTGGTCACAGGTCTCCAGTCTGAAAAACAACCCGCCAACACACCCTCTGTCTTCTACCTTCGAGCCAATTCTGTATCCAAATGGCTTTATTTCCCTGCATTCTGTGTGTAACCTTGGTAACCAGCCTACCATGAGGAACCTTGTTGAACGCCTTCCTGAAGTCATAGGGTCATATAGATGTACAGCATGGAAACAGACCGTTCGGTCCAACCTGTCCATGCCGACTAGATATCCCAACCCAATCTAGTCCCACCTGCCAGCACCCAGCCCATATCCGTCCAAATCTTTCCTATTCATATACCTATCCAAATGCCTCTTAAATGTTGCAATTGTACCAGCCTCCACCACATCCTCTGGCAGCTCATTCCAAACACATACCATCCTCTGTGTGAAAAAGTTGCCCCTTAGGTCTCTTTTATATCTTTCCCCTCTCACCCTAAACCTATGCCCTCTAGTTCTGGACTCCCCGACCCCAGGGAAAAGACTTAGTCTAATAATCCTATCCATGCCCCTCATAATTTTGTAAACCTCTATAAGATCACCCCTCAGCCTCCGACGCTCCAGGGAAAACAGCCCCAGCCTATTCAGCCTCTCCCTATAGCTCAAATCCTCCAACCCTGGCAACATCCTTGTAAATCTTTTCTGAACCCTTTCAAGTTTCACAACATCTTTCCAATAGGAAGGAGACCAGAATTTCACGCAGTATTCCAACAGTGGCCTAACCAATGTCCTGTACAGCTGCAACATGACCTCCCAACTCCTGTACTCAATACTATGACCAATAAAGGAAGGCATACTAAACGCCGCCGTCACTATCCTATCTGCCTGCGACTCCACTTTGAAGGACCTATGAACCTGCACTCCAAGGTCTCTTTGTTTAGCA